>NC_061106.1:13699880-13739880 GCF_015104395.2 Macrobrachium nipponense
TAAAATGGAAGAAAGAGAATATGTACGGAAGTACAGTAAGAGGACTGAAATGGGTTGCAGCTAGGGGCCGAAGGGAAACTGCAAAGAACCTTAAGTAATACCTACATATATATGGAAACATTTCGAATAACAAAGTGAAGAAAAACTGAAAAAGATAAATAAAATAAATGAAACTCGAGATAATATATCTGCATTCTATTTGTTTGGAATGAAAAACAAACTCCATAAATACCATGAAAAAATTATCAGTTTTATCTATGAAGGCAGCCAGTGAATGGTTTTTAATATTTTAGTAAAAAGTTAAATCTGATCCGGATAAACATCTTGGAATATCAAACTAAACGGCAAATATTTTCAGAATGATGTGAGAAAATATGATTATTTTTTCACTATTTATTTTTATCAACACTTAATAGTATTGAAGGTATATTATACCTGTATTAAAGCAGCTCCATTTTTCTGTGCGTTACGACATTTGTTTTCCGATACTGTTTTTCGTTTTGGGATTTTGTACATTTACAAATTTATAAATATTTTGCCAACCGCCCTTTTTTTCTGTTTAGATATCTATGCGGTTACGAGAATGATTTCCTGTTCGCGGAGCTGCCTATCATAGTCATGTAATAAAGTTATGAGTTTTATATATAATATATATATATATATATATATATATATACACACGCACACACAATTAATATACACTAATTTCCTCACACACACCACACACGCAGAAACGGCCGCGTCCAGGAAATTAGTGTATACACATATATATGTATATATATATATATATTATATATATATTATATATATATTATATTATATAAATATCTAATTTCCTTGAATGCGTTTCTGCGTGTGTGGTGTGTGTGAGTCCCGCCTCCCACTTTTAAATTGTTTAAGGAATGGATACGCACCTAAATCATTAGTTTAAAATCTTTGTGCACATAATTACAAAGAATTAGAGGTTGCGTCCATCTCCCTGCCCCAACCGACCTCTTCTTTCTGTCTTTATTGACTTAGTATAAAAAGGAAAACTGAAAGATCCCATTAAAAATTAACACCAGTAAAATAAAACGAAATAAACTAACAGAAGTAAGGCACTAACCAAGTATGCAGACCTACAATGAAGAGGGTTGACGTATGCTATGACAGGGATTCTAATTGTTCACGCAATAATATTCTCTCTCTCTCTCTCTCTCTCTCTCTCTCTCTCTCTCTCTCTCTCTCTCTCTCTGTCTTTAATACAGCACCAATCCCGAAAACTAAACTTAGTAAACCATGATATGGAGAGAGAACAAAAGCGTTTTTAATTTCGACAGGAGTGTTGTGATTTCAGCGATGAAGATAAAAGGCTATACGATGGTCTTTTGTATCCGGTTTCGAGAGGTCGGTGTGTTAAAAAAAAATAAAAGGGTGGGGGGGCAGGTGGGTGACTTGCTTTCCTGTTGCTGGAAAGCGAGCATGCATGATTATGGTGGCAGACCTCGTTTTGTTGGAAGACAACCAACTTCTCTTTCTGGAAAGAGGAACACCCTCTCCGTCTCTGTCTCTTATTATCAGCTTTAGCAAAACACCAAAAATCTGATGTAACTTCTTTTCATCATCAACTGTTATGAAGCCAATCGTTGTAAACGTACAGGTAATTTATCCAACTATTAATTGGAAGTCCCCCTTTTTTCCTAAACTAATAAGATTAGTAAGTAACATTAAGCGTGACAGTTTTGTTTTGGATTTGTGTTCCAATTCACCAAAACTATTTGTAATCTATTGAAAACTTATGTATTTATATTTGTTTCATTCACCACCGATGCTTCTTTTTAAGCTTTCATGTTTCTGTAAATATAATTTTTCATGTCATTTTTCTTCTGAAATGTTTGTAAAAAGAATATGTAAAATTATTTACGGACATTCACAGCTATTTCATTCATGTATCTGTCAACAAAATCAACATAAAAATTCAATATTAATATAAAACGTAGTTATAATTAACTACTGAAATATCATTCTGAAAATAATTGCCTATCTCGGTTTCATGTTTCATATAATTTTTCCTTTTGTTCGGAACAACTCATAATTTTTTTGCGAAAATAATAAAACAGAATATTTCTCGTATGTATAATTAATTAAATTATGTCTGTTCCCAATGCAGTAAAGCATTCTTCGTTGATAGGAGCAACTGAAAGTTATAAAATCTAGTTAGAATTATTCACAAGCAGAGTTATTGGTTTACACTGACTTAAGGTGAAACTTTATTCGACAGCTATAATTCAGAGCTCATTAACTCATTAAATTCATATCGCAAGTTTCGTTGGGGACAATAAGTTCTCATTCAACTATCAATCAATCTCTCTCTCTCTATCTATCAATTTTTACCAACACCCATCCCAAAAATCCAGCCACGGCCTCACTAAAAGGGGAATGAATGCTCCCAAATTCATTGATGAAAGAACCCAAGAAGGAAAGGTGTGAGAAATTCTGAAAAAATATATATGTATAATATATATAGTACACATATACACATTAGTGGTTACGTAGTACAGATCGTTCTTTCATACTTCAGTTGTGTGTGTATGTCGGGGTGGGGGGGGGGGTTATTTAATTCCCCACAACGAATTTAAGGCTTGCATTGGAAGATACATTTTGGCAATTGTATTTATACCGATGGTTCCCTGAGACTCTTGCAGCTTATCAATTTCTTCCGAAAAAAAAAGTTACGTCCTATATGTTGACTTGTTGTTATGCAGTCGATCAGATAATAGATACGAATTTGAGTTCATCACCCTAACCTGTAATTGCTGAAATACACAGTAAACGAACTGCCAGTATGAGGCCCTTTTTCCTGCCTACTTTTACTCCGGATTTTACGAAAAGAGAAATGACCTAATCGGAAAATTTAATGTTAGTGTAGGTCACGAACGCGTAAACGTGATTAGAAAAGAAGAAAATCTAATAATGCGTAGTGAGACAAAGTTCACCCCAAACAAAGGGGTTCCTATCCATTCCAAAACCCTGAAGCTTTTGGGGCTTTTATTCCGTAATGAGACAATATCATTTCCATTACTGTGTCATTTTCCGTAAACGACCGCATCGTTATAAACGGGTGGGGTCATGAGGGAGGAGAAATGAAAGAAAGGGCATTGCCATTGTCCACACCGGTGCAACAGCCTCTTGCTATTGTCAGCAGGATGCAGTCGAATGGTGCAGAACAATGGCTGCCTTTTTGCTCTGAATATTCTTTTCCACAATCGAATTTTTAAGCAGTAGAGCACAATGACCCTTCACTCCAAAGGTTCGTTAGGGAACCGAGAGTGGCCGCAATTAAGGACTCAATAACTGATTTGCAATAATATGACCTGTGTAATTATTATTGTTACTTTTATCTTGATTGTTAATGTTAGTGATACTGATAGTGCAGTGATGATCACACCCTTGTCAATATTGAAACTATATTCAAATATAATTCAGGATTGCCACTTATCAGGTGCAGGGTTAATCACTCATGAAACCTATGCACCAACACATTTATATATGTGCAAACACTCACACACACACAACACACTATATATATATATATATATATATATATATATATATATATATATATATATATATATATATATATGTATGTATGTATACCGAAACCACAAATTTTTGTGCTTCAAAGTATGACGAACAAAAAAATAAATGAATGAAAGCACAGAAACAATAGCAGCGCTACAGATCTCAATATTTAAACTAAAAACAGAAGATACTTCATCAGCTTAAATAACAACACAACAGCGTCGAAAGAATAACAGCTGTATACAGGCAACAAAGCAGTATAATAAAAATGTGCTAGACAGGACAAAAACGTACTAAGTATAACAAAAAAAGCAAAAAATGACTGACGCAATAGCAGTCAAACAAGCCGGAAGATAAAAGAAAAAAATTAAAAATAAAAATGAACAACAGCAACAACAAAAATAATAACAACAGCAACAGCATAGCTTGCAAAATCTATTGACGAAATGAAGACCCGAGACAGCTAATTACGGTCTGAATTCTGCAAATGAAAACAAGGTTGTTGGACGTCAAGGAAATTTGGTATTCAGAGCAGGACGTTGCAAACTGCACAGAGAGAGAGAGAGAGAGAGAGAGAGAGAGAGAGAGAGAGAGAGAGAGAGAGAGAGAGGCTGCCTGCACAGACATTTCATTTAGTATAGGTAGATAAGAAACAATTAAAAAGGAAAAAGAAATCATGAAAAAAGGAGTCTAGCCAGCTGAAATATATCGAAGGCGGAATATCTTTGAGATAAGGATTTCAAAGGACAAGCAAATTGTGGATCGAGGGTAACCTCTGTGACAAACACCCTGAGCAATTCCCTGTACGATAAATTGGAGAAATAATGAATAAAAACGTTAAATATAACTTCGATAAGATTTGACAGAGTCCAGGTTTTTCCAATTTTTCAATCATAGTAACGAATGGTACTTGGCGCTTTCCCAAATTCTCACTCACTGATCACTTATGTCACTGGATTTAAAATTATGTTCTCTTAATCGTGGTGGAAAGGTAACCTTTTACGGAATATTACTACAAAGAATAATGATAACCTTTAAAAAGATAACCTCTTATGGGACATTAATCCAAAAAATAATAACCATTACAAAGATAACCTTTTATGGAACATTACTCCAAAAAATAATAATAACCTTTAAAAAGATAACCTATTACAGAACAAAACTCCAAAAAATAATGATAACCTTTAAAATTATAACCTTCTACGGAGCATTACTACAAAAAATAATAATAACCTTTAAAAAGATAACCCCTTATGGAACAAAACTCCAAAAAATAATAATAACCTTTAAAATGATAACCTTTTACAGAGCATTACTACAAAAAATAATAACAACCTTTAATTAGATAACCTCTTAAGGAACAAAACTCCAAAAAATAATGATAACCTTTAAAATGATAACCTTTTACGGAGCATTAATACAAAAAATAATAATAACCTTTCAAAAGATAACCTATTATGGAACATTACTCCAAAAAATAATAACCTTTAAAAAGATAACCTCTTATGGATCATTACTCCAAAAAATAATAATAAACTTTAAAAAGATCACCTTTTACGGAGAATTACTCCAAAAAATAGTGATAACCTTTGAAAAGATAACATCTTATGGAGCATTACTCCAAAAATAATGATAACCTCTAAAATGATATTCTTTTACGGAGCATTACTCCAAAAAATAATGATAACCTTTAAAAAGCTAACCTCTTATGGAACATTACTCCAAAAAATAGTGATAACCTTTTAAAAGATAACGTCTTATGGAACATTTCTCCAAAAAATAATAACATTTTAAAAGATAACCTTTTACGTAGCATTACTCCAAAAAATAATCATAGCCTTTATAAAGATAACCTTTTACGGAGCATTACTCCAAAAATAATGATAACCTTTTACGGAGCATTACTACAAAAATAATGATAACCTTTAACATGATAACCTCTTAACATAACTCCAAAAATTAATTATAATCTTTTAAAAGATAACCTTTTACGGAGCATTACTCCAAAAAATAATGATAACCTTTAAAAAGATAACCAAGATCTTATGGAGCATTACTCCAAAAAATAATGATAACCTTCGAAATGACCTTTCACGGAGCATTACTGCAAAAAGTAATGATATCCTTTAAAAAGGTAACCTCTTATGGAACATTATTCCAAATAATAATAACCTTTAAAAAGATAACCTCTTATTTTACAGTACTCCAAATTAAAATAATGACAACCTTTAGAGGTGGGGATTGGTCTCATTCCAGGTGATGGCTTTTAACCGTTTAATATCGGAATCACTGGTCTGAATCACTTTCCGCTTCCATAAAAGCCATTCTTTCCCTCGTGAGAGTAAAACGACGCTCATTAATAATTTTGTATTTCCCTGAATACGTGTTTTCGTTAATACGTAAATTAGGTTGTTTACATCGGAGCTCTGTAATTAAGCGAGATGATCCATTACCTCGTTTTTAGGTACACTGTTTTGTAAATTGTTCTGTAATTTAATTTGTAGGAGGGCGGCGACAAACATAGTATATCATTTTCTTAGAATAAACTTGTTTGCTGCTTATGCATTCCTTACGTAAAGACCCCTTTAATCTCAATTTTCATACATCATTTATGACAGCTTGGAGGGAATTAATGTAAGAATAATGGTGTATCTAATGATGACACTATATATTTATCATTGTGAAATAAAATATATATTTATCATTGTGAAATAAATATATATTTATCATTGTGAAATAAAATATATATTTATCATTGTGAAATAAAATAGATGTCAGAGTACAAAACAATATTAACTGATTCTAAAACTGCAGAAATAATATTTCCGCCACAATGTCAAACCAAGTTGTTGAACCTCTGTAAAATAATATTTAATATTTCATCTTCTATTATTACTATCATTAATATTATCATCAGGAAAATCTTTCCAAATTTATTGCTAGTTGTACACATGTCCGACCCTACGAGTTTACGATGCAATTCCTCTTTCCACTTTTTTCCTTTTAACACATTTTTATTGAACATCATTATTTCTCGTTCTATATTTACAATTCGCAATATTTTAATCCATTACATTCGAACACCTGTTATCAAATGAAAAATCTCACGTTAGATAATTTATTCAGAAGCTCTCATATTTGCAATACACATAGTGTAATATATATATATATAGATATATATATATATATATATATATATATATATATATATATATATTATATACATATATATATAGATATATACATACATACATACATACATAATATACTATCATAATATATATATATATATATATATATATATATATATATATATATATGTGTGTGTGTGTGTGTGTGTGTGTGTGTGTGTGTGTGTGTAATGAGACGGAGAGAGACGAAGAGACGGAAAAAGAAGGGAACCATTTTTACGATGCATTTCCTATAGTACATATATATCAACCGTGCATGTGATGTCTAGGCCAGTCCCTTACGACGCTCCTGATTGGCTGTGGATAAGCCAATGACAGGGCTAGAAACTCTCAGTCTCTCTCGAGAGTTCACATTGGCAGGATGTATGTTCCACCTCTCCTGAGGGATACTTTTGAAAAGACGTATCCCTCAAGGTGGAACATACATCCTGCCTATGTGAACTCTCAAAGAGACTGATTTTCCAGCCCTGTCATTGGCTTATCAACAGTCAATCACGAGCCTCGTAAGGGACTGGCCTAGACATCAGATGCACGGTTGATGTGAATCAACTATAGTAACTAAAGATCGTTCAGTCGTGAGTCGTGAGTCATGAGTAAGGCATTCTGGTAGTTGCCGGATACAAGAGCAGCGTTGCTCGTTTAAGAGGAACAAACTAATTACGTTTTCACTCGAGCAAAGAATTGTACGAACCGACGAGAAATTAGGAACGCCCAATAAAAGTGCAAAAAGGATGGGAAGTAAGACACAGATGACATTTAGTTCAATGCTAAGATCAACGCCTTTCTCTTTCCTTTCATGCTCGTGAGCACGCGAGAATGAGAATATGGCGTATGAAAATAAGACATTGTTTAACATTGCTAGCATTCAGTTAACTACCAGCTTTGTTTGGCTTTTCTTTTGCGCAAAATTTTTCAATATTTAATTTCTCGAATTGCAAAGATTATAGAATTCCGTTGTGATTGTTAACGCAATATCATCGGCTTTATCTATCTTTCAGAATTTTTCATAGAAGACAGAATACACTAATACTAAAATAGTCATGCATCATTTTAAAGAGTACATGGCGTCTAACATATAAAATCCTCTCCTTTATTTAAATTATTACTATTTTTGTCAACATAAGATCTTTAATTTTCTACTTATACATTAGAGAATAAATAAAACTGAAAGATGACAAATTCACACACTCACAAAATTAAGGTTTGATTCACCGCAAGGATTTTTCATTGATATAAAGGCTACTTGGTTTCTTCATTGTCTACAAACAGCTGAATTATAATGAAACTCTGTTTGGGAACTAATATTATTTCATAAATGTTCAATGCAAGTGCTGTCCCAGAGTATAATGCAATATGAATTGTTTGGTTTTTCGTGATATATCGTGCACTGAAATCATATGCATACATACATACATACATGCATACATACATACATACATACATACATACATACACACATATATATATATATATATATATATATATATACGTGTGTGTGTGTATCTACAATTAATTCATATATATACATACATACATCACATATATGTATAATAGATATATATATATATATATATATATATTATACATATATATATATGTGTGTGTGTGTGTGTGTGTGTGTGTGTGTGTGTGTGTGTGTGTGTACAATTATTTATATACATGTATATGCGTGAGGGTAATTGCTGATAAAGTGAATTCATCATAGCTCTACCATTCGTCATCGTCTCTATTGTTAGCCTTTGGATGCAGCAGGTGAGAACTATCTTTGACTGTATGAACCCCCTTCTTCAAAATTACTGTCTTTAAGATCAAAGGCTTCTTTCAATTTCTAATTTCTTCAATTCCCCGCCCCCCGTTTTTTTAGCTCCTGGATTTCAGAACCTTCACTAAAGATCGAGAGAAATTAGAAAAAGACAAACGGGCGAAGGACAAGGGAAAAAAAGAATTAAAAGAAAATAGGAGGTAAGGGAATCTAATTACGCCTCCGAGTTGGAGCGCCATTGAGAAAGAAGGCGCTCATTAATTCGAGGATTCGAGACACTGGGGCCTGCAGTCGGAGACACAAATTCTGACTTTACGGTGGCGTTTGTCGTGTGGCTTACGTCCCTTTACTCCAAATATCTCTCGCCTCCTGACAGTAGGTAGAGAAGACCCCTGGAGGGAAGACGGGGTTGGACTTCTGAGGGAAAGAGGGGCGTAAGGTGCTGTGCTTCCTAGCCTTTGGGTGATCTTGCCCGAAGGAGTTCATCCCGTCAGGGTCTTGGACGTCTCTGTCACGTAATTTCTCCTACTGGAGAAGGGCCTGATGGTCCTCTCTTACTGCTTGGGGAGGGGTAGTGGGGGAGGGGCTTTGGGATTAAGTTACGTAAGGAAAAAGGAGAGAGTTAAAGGCAACGAAATTACATACATGTTAATTTTAAGTTTTAAACAAATAAGGGAATAAAGGTACAATGAAAACTGTTGATTGAATAAAATAGTCTCTTCTCAATTGAACGTGTTCTTTTATTTAACCTTTGGGAGAGAGAGAGAGAGAGAGAGAGAGAGAGAGAGAGAGAGAGAGAGAGAGAGAGAAGGGGGTGGGGAGCTGGTAATTGCCCAATATTAACAAGGAAGAATTGTAAAGATACAGAAAACATTCAGGAGTGAAAACTGCAATCATTTACAATGAGGATTGATGACACAGCAATATCCTTAAGCGGCAATTAGTTGTTGCCTATATTAAAAATACAAGTAACAAAGTTTAGGTTAATACTGGATTTTATTACACTGAACAGACCAAAAAAATACAGCAGTCTACTTCTAAATTAATTAATGAAGAATAAAGGAACTAAAAACTAGGAGTTACTTGAACGCCTCACTCCTATAGCAACACGCTTTTTTCTCTAGTTTAAATAAGACTTTCAGTAACGAGGAGGATACTATTTCATTTTCTTTCAACACAAATCCGTATGACATTAGAATAAGAAAACTGAGTGGAATTGATCCAAGACTGAAAGACCATTGTTTATGGATATTGATTCATAATTCCTTGGGCACGATCTGTTCCCATGTGTTCATCATCAAACCCTCATGAATACTATCTTGTTTCACGTCTTAATCTTACTATTGAACTGATTGAAGCGTTGAACAAAAAGAGGAAGCAGGAGAGATTACCGTGGAAAAATGGGCAAAGAAAATGGCGGAGAGAAAAACTGAAAAGTTAGAAAGAATGCGTTGAGGAAATGTATAATAAAACGTACTGAAAATCAAGACTGGACTCATTGGAACAAGAAGTAAAAACTATGCAATGACTAAAGTGGAATGAAATACAAATGTTTAGAATGAATGCCAAAGAGGGTTAACGTTATTGTAACTATTCTCTCCTTTGTGAAATTAACTATCTTGAAAATTTTTAAAACAATGAATTTTGTTTCTCTTCGCTGTGGGCCTAATTACGAGGCTATATTTATTTGCACAGATTCTCTTTATGTTACTAAATTACATAATACTTGCATGACGACTCGAGTGCCCATGTGCATGCTCATACGTGTTTTCCTGTGTTCATATGAAATAATAAATAATATTTAGGAGTGCATTAAAAACTATATGATAAAATGCCCTTTCCCTTTCACCGTCAACTGCGTATATGAAGGAAAGAAGGTTAAATATACTGCGCATATTACGGCAAGAAGGTCAAAATATACTGTGTTCAATAAGTAGAGGATAAGTATTATTTATTTTACTTTTTCTTCTTACTAAGGAGCTTTGAAAGAATTCATCCGGATGTATAAAGTCTCTTATTTCAGAAAGTACAATGCATTATACACATTTTCTCTTTCCACGTGGAATTCTTTACGACAAACACCCATATAGAGATCACCTGTAAATCCTGATATATCTAGTCATTTCTTCTTCCCTAACGAGGTACTATAATAGACGACGAGAAAAACATCTTACTACTCTGAAGCCTTTAAGTTTAATGGGAAACGTAATAACAGAAGTAAATCTTCTCTCTTTAAGTCTTGATTAAACATAGGCTTTTATTATTCCTTTGAGACGGGAGCAGGGAGAGGGGAGGAAGACTGTCTCTTGGTTTTATTTCTGTTGTTATTCTAATCAAGATTGACTGATAAAATCAAGCTTCTTTTGAATTGAATTGTACAACGAAACATAATGACTCTTTCTCAATTCTACAATTAACTCTCGAAATTAATGGCATGCGCCTCTCAAAACAAAAAAATGTTTTTTAATTTTTTAAATTTTATTATTGCTACGCCTTTTCTATTGGTGTTGGCATTAAATATTTGTTTGTATGGTGTTTTTACGTTGCATGGAACCAGTGGTTATTCAGCATTGGGGCCAACGGTTTTACGTGACTTCCGAGCCACGTCGAGAGTGAACTATCACCAGAAATACATATCTCTAACACCTCAATGGAATGCCCGGCATTAAGTGGTGTCACAACTAGTATTTTGTGAAAAAGTTCCTAACTCTATGCTCTTCTCAAAAGTCATAATTCGTTGCCTATGTCTTGGCTTAAAAATATATTGTTTATTTGAAATAAAAAAAAATAGAGCTGTGTAGCTTATTAAATAATTCTTGACATAGCAATAATCTTGGAGCTGAAATATCTACTATGTTAATGATACTCTCATCTTCCTTCAAACACAATTATGCGGTTCTTTTGCTATGCAAAATACAAAATATAATATATTACCTCTCGGACTAAGGCAATAACACTCACTACTATAATGCCTATGTCATCATGTTTAGCGACTATAAACTAAGCGACGCTTCAAAATTTAAAAAAAAAAAAGCCAGACATCGTCTGTAATGTCTTGCTTGAGTCGTAAGGGGACAAAGTCATTCCGAGTGAGAAAGCAAAACTTAAGACTTCGAAGTTGTGTCAGTTGCAAGCAAACCAGAAAATTTTATATCCAACTCCTAACAGCCGTCGCGGTACTACGAGGCGGCCGCGCAGTCTTCCTCCTGAACCTAAACAGGGGAGAATTTTGCCTGAAGCAAAGTTTTTCCGAGTGTAAATTGGCCTGAATTTTTCTCTCAGCAAAAATTGCGGAGAATTTTTCTTCCGGACTTTTTTTTTTTTTCCTGTCATAACGGAGTGAATGGTTAGACCAACTTGATTCATCCCCTCGTATTAGATATTTATCTGTCAGGTCTGCCGGTAACACTGCCGAAATTTGAGACGCACACATTTGCATAAAAGCTTTATAGAAAAACATATTCATTTTAGTTTACCTATTTTCTTCCGCACTTTCCTTCCTCTGTTTTCAATTCATACTTCGCCTATTCTGCATTTGCAGCTCACCTTAACAACACCTGTATATTTGCCTGCTTATCGATTTCGACAAGCTCATGTGACCACAAAGCACCATGCAGTCTTAGGGAGGTCTATTCCCGAAACACCTTTGCTATTTTTGATCGAGTTCTCAAAGTAAACTTCTTTACCTGCAAATTTCTAGTCATTTTTCCACCAGAGGCAAACAGAATTAGTTTAGTGCACTTCCAATGATCAATATACTATGACTGAGTATGGAATTTACACCAAAGACCAAACACTGGGACCTACGAGGTCGTTCAGCGTTGAAACGGAAATTGACAGTAAAAGTTTTGAAAGGTGTAAACGGAGAAAAACCTCGCAGTTGCAGTTGCACTATGAATCAACTGCTAGGAGAGGCTGAAGAGTAAGATGGAAGAACGAGAATATGAAAGGAAGTACAGTAAAAGGAACGAAAGGGGTTGCAGCTGGGGGCCGAAGGCACGCTGTCAAGAACCTTAACCTTAAGTAATGCCTACAGTGTAGTACCATAAGAAGAAATACCATCTCTTACCTGAAGTTACGCGCCCTGCACGCCTCAAAATGTTTTCCTTAAATTCCCCTTGACGACGAATTTCAATTGTTTCGTATCTTTGGTTTAAAATTATGATAAATATACTGAAAGTCGATAACAATTATTATTTTTATGCGAGCAAGAAGTGTAAGCAATGGGTCTCCATGAATATACAGCAAGATTAAGAGAGGGTTAAGTGTGTCAGGTTAACCGAGGCTTTTATGCATTATTATTATTTTTTTTAATGAAGCTGCTGCGAAATCCTTTCTGTTGACGGATGAACATGTCTGTTTATCTGGAAAAGAATTCAGACAGTAAAGTCCCTACAACCTACATCGATCTCTAAAACTAGAATTTGTAGAATTTAATACCAAATTTACTTGGAGGTGATAGCTGTACCACAATCTTAACTTTCTCCGAACTCGCGCCCAGCAGTCGTCTTCACACAAGTAGTCAGCTCTGCCATTGGTAAATTGAGTGGTTACCATAGTACGAAACTGCTGAACGTATTTCTATTCAAGGCAGTATCTTTCTCAATCTTGTTTATCCTTTTTGCCTGTCTGACTGTGTAAGTGTGTAATTTGTTTGTTTGTTTGTATGGTGTTTTTGCATTGCATGGAACCAGTGGTTATTCAGCAACGGGACCAACGGCTTTACGCGACTTCCAAACCACGTCGAGAGTGAACTTCCATCACCAGAGATACACATCTCTCACCCCTCACTGGATGACCGAGAATCGAACTCACGGCCACCGAGGTGGCAGGCCAACACCAACCCGACCACGCCACTGAGGCGCTGTAAGTGTGTAGTGCATCCACAGCTGGGGAATAAATTTCCATTTCAAGACATGCAACTGAACCGGGTACCGTCAATAAGAACAATGAAATTCTCAATGATGTTGGACTCTGATTAGAGGGCTAATTACTCTGACGCGCATATGCTGCTTTCATCTCTCACGGACCAGGCTTCTTTGTTGCCTTGACTAATTACCTTCAAGAAACGAGGAAATTCGTACTGACGTCTTCTTAGCATGAACTACTAAATGCATCCCTCGAAGTTTTGATTTTCTGATGCTGATGATTTGGTCTCGATATCAACATGACCCTAACACAAACGCAGAAAGAAATATTTAATTAGTATACTCTTTTCTCTGTCTCTTTATTAATGCTTATTTGTTTGTATGGTATTTTTACGTTGCATGGAACCAGGGGTTATTCAACAACGGGACCAACGGCTTTACGTGAACTTCTATCACCAGAAATACACATGTCTTACTCCCCAATGGAATGTCCGAGAATCGAACTCGTGGCCACCGAGGTGGCAGGTGAAGACCAAACCGATCACGCCACTGAGGCGCTCAATGCTTATTTGTGGGTGAGCTCTGTTCATTTGATGAAATAAGTAGCTTCCTATTAGTTTTTATTTCTTTCAGAGCAAAAATATTCAAAATATAGAAGTGGTTTTCAAACTTTTCATTGAGCACTGGATATCACACAATGGACCTGTTTTAGTTATAATTTGTGTTCATTCTGTCAGTTTGAGTTAATGGAAAATCTACACAAGTTTTCTCCTTTTCAAAACAGTCGTACCTTCCATATAAGCAGATCTGTTTGTGTTATGGCTAATTAAAACTGTTAGATAATACTTATCAAAATAATGTTAGTATAGTTTTCCTTTCATGATTTTATTTTTACATCTATTTAACCTCACAAAACGGTTAGCAGAGCTCCCTAACGAATGGTTTATGAAAATCCAACATATTCAATAAGAGAGGCAGAGAAAAAATGGATAATAGACACTGAAATGTAAAACTTTATATTCGTTAAGTTAAAAAAATAATATTCCCAACACAGAGCAAAAATAGCAATACTTTTGCATTACTTGCGGGAGATCGAAAAGTATTTTCTGAATAACGGCAAAAAATAATCTGGAATGTATAGCTTAAAACGACTGCAGAGGACGAAGAGGCAATTTCCTCGTCAGGTTAACACGCAATACTGGATAGGGTTCTGGTTTTCATTCGGACAAAAACATGCAGGATAAACAGATTTATTGTTAGTTTATATAATATATATATATTATTATATAATTATATATATATATAATATATATATATAATATATAATATATTATTATATTATATGAAAATAACTTGATCCACGAAGTATATAAAACGTGATGCTATGTATAAATAAAGGATTTTTCCCCTTCGTGGCAAAAAACCTTTATTTATATATATATATATATATCTATATATATATATATATATATATATATATATTATATATATATATAATATATATATATATCACAGTCATCCTATTCGACTGGGTGGTTTTTATAGTGTGGGGTCCTGGGTTGCATCCTACCTCATTGTGTGCCCTATTTCTAGTAGCACACTCTTCTGTATGAGTCCTGGAGCTACTTCGGCATCTAGCTTTTCCAGGTTCCTTTTCAGGGATCGTGCCTAGTGTTCCTATGATTATGAGTACAATTTCCACTGCCAAATTCTACATTCTTCTTATTTCTTTTTTCAGGTGAAGACTTATTATTATTATTATTATTATTATTATTATTATTATTATTATTATTATTATTATTATTATTAGTGTACTGAAATTCACACTATAGAGATTAAAATGTTGAATAATTAAAATCTATAATTATCTGAATAAATTGTATTAATTATATTAACTGTACTAGATAAAAACCAAAGACTTTGGCGTTCCGTTCCTCAGTGTTTCCGTAACACTGAAGAGGAACAACCGTTCAGGTGTACGAAAGTCTTTGTTTTTTTATCTTGTACAGGTAACACAATCTATTATTATTATTATTACAGAAACTGCAACAGAGCATCATCTTTTTTATGTCCATGTTGTAGCACACTGCTTGAAGCAAACGTTTTGTGCATTTACTGCATTTTATTCCTAAACGATATGCCGATTTATTTGACAGTAAATAATTGCATTCAAATACAGGTAATCAATCGTGATATATGTCACTATAAAATGTATCGATCTAGGGGATATGACCTTAAATTTTTTTTTTTCAATTTGCGGAATGTCATTGCTTCGATATTTGGACGTGAATTCACCATAACATAAGTCTTTATAACCTTCGGATGAACGCACTATTTCGTCTTAACTTAACAACCCTGGATTTCCACGTTCAACAGAATCTCTCTCTCTCTCTCTCTCTCTCTCTCTCTTCTCTCTCTCTCTCGTTTATTTTCAGGGCAGATTAATGCATCCTAGCGTCTTCATCTTTTGCAAGCTTCTCTCGGGAGTTGACAGTCTTTATTTTGAAACAGAGCCTTGCCCTAAATCAGAGCGTCTTGGAAACACCCGGAAGGTACTCCAGGTCTAATTTAGGAGCATTAGTGCCACGGAGACAAGGTCGTACGGTCAGGGTTTTAATAGGATTCTCGCTGGGAATTACCTTGCGTGTGCTCTCGGAATTATTATAACACTTACACTTTGCCTGGCTCCGCAATGTGGATTCCACGGACCGTGACTATACGACGTATACCGTGCGGCCAAAAGTTAATGCAAGATATCTATTATGCTCGTCTCCTTCTCTTTTCTAACATTTCAATCATAAAATGGGCAGGCAAAGCATCGCACGTAATAAGGATAATAAAAATATTGAACTAAGGATCCTCTGTAACGAGGCTATAATATTGACAATTAAAAGCGACAGTGGTGTTAAAATATATTATTGTACAATGCTAAAAATTACTAGGAGAGACTTTCGGATACTGAAAAGGGATACGGAGCAGTATCCGAAAGTCTCTCCTAGTAATTTTTAGCATTGTACAATAATTTTAACACTATTGTGGTTTTTAATTGTCAATAAAAATATTATCGGTGTTAATGACGTAACTTACTATAATAATATGCTTTATAAATTGTGTTCCAGAAAAAAAAGCTAAATATGCGAATACGCTCCAGTTCCAATATGCATCGGAAATCAATGTAAAATGGTGAGTTACCACACGACGTGTGGGAGAATATTTGCCAAAACATAATATGCATTTCCTTGTGCACTTTTTTGCCGATTCATTGAAATATATGTCACTTTGTCTACCGTTGACTGGTTACCCGTTATTCGTGGCGAGAGCCAATGGATATCGGCGTTGCAGCGGGTCAGTTCATGAGTTATGAGTTCCAGTCACTGTTACTACTAGAATTACTCTGAATCAAGTAAGGGCGGAAAACAGAATTATCATAGATAATAAGGGGTAATACTTTGCTCAAACTGTACTTCAAAATCCAAGGAAATCATAAAATTCTCTGATTAAACTTCGTCCTGGACGGTTTGTTGGTTATATGCCACGTGGGGTACTGGGCATCCATCACCTGCTTGTATTTATCGTTGCCGTCCATCGGGTCGTAAGGACATCGGGTTAGCATAATTTTCCACTCTCTACTAATTTTACTTCACGGGAAAGTGGTAACATTCTCTCAAGACAAAGACTTCTACACAAACACCCTTCCCTCTCCCCCCAATAACCCAACAATCCCCTTCCCCTCACACACACACACACACACACACACACCGACAGAGTGAGAGACACAGACAGACAACATTAAATCAATATATAAAAGTGCAAAGGCTCTGTATGTACTGATGTATCGAACATTGTCAATAATTTTAGATCATGACTCTCTTCCGTATCAGTAATATATTTAAAAGCATAAAAATGACTAGGAACTCATTCATGCATCTCAAGGTGTATCTAAGAACACATCACCTAAATTTATCTCAGCGTGAGATTTCCCTCTATCTATGGGAGCAGTAGTACACTTGCAATGTGGAATAACTATCCACATCATTAAGATAAACACAAGACGTAATCCGGCGTCCAGTGTACTCAGGGCGCGTGCTAAAATCTAGTCAATTAGCGCGTTGTTTCACCAACGAAAATTAAAATAAATATGCTATATTTTATTAGAAATAATTGTTCTGTACCATTTAACAAGCACACTATTTATTTTTCACATTTTAATCTTGATAAATTCACGTATCTTTAACTCGACGCGAAACACCTTTTTCAGACCTTTTTTTAGGCTTTTCCATAAGGGTTTCCTACCCACACAACACGAACAATAACAAAGTAGTTTGTAGGCGTACTCCCCGAGTAAGTGATAATAGTAAATATGTCCTAAAACATTAGGTATTTGAATATAATTCTTTGAGGTTTTGCGGAATATACACAGAGGGATTCCACATTCCATCAAAACCACTGGGCCAGATGGGATAATCAGATTGATTTCGGTTCGGGATGCAGCTGGATGTTGAATCCCAAATATAATGCCAACCATTTTCCAGAACCGAATGACGGTTTCCCATCATTACAGACATAAAGCAGGCTCGTAAATTCCGTAAAAATTGTATAAATCACTCTCAGTCCACAAGGATTTCTGGATCCCCTACAAAGTAAAGATAATGTTTTCCTCAACGCATACAAATTGCACGCGACCCACCGAAAAAAGTAATAATAATAATAATAATAATAAAATAATAATAATAATAATAATAATAATAATAATAATAATGAGATTGCTTTTAGTGGTTCATACAGATAATAATGGCCTACAACCTTCTTTAAACAAAAGTATTAGAACTGTACCCCAATTCATATGATCATAAGCATCACATACTGCACAATGCAAGCGAAGTAAAATATATTTGGCAATACAGATTCCAAGCACCATATTTGTCCCATGAAATTTGTTTTGGCGGATGATGAGAAAAAATAAACAAAATCATCGGTAGTTTGTGGACTTTATCAAGGAATTTGTTTGTCCCATATTTAAACAAGCTCTGGTTCATACGAAACCTATATTTGCCGGTGGACGCTATGCAGGGTCAACTCTGGGAGCCCAACAGACAGGTATCGATTTATTCATTTATTAGAGAGGTTTACTGTTCTAATTTGCTCAAAGTGTATGTCTGCATGTATGAATGTATATATAGGTATGGATGTATGAATGTATATGTATAAGTAGGTGTGGATGTATATACATAAATAAATACATACATACACACACACACACACACATATATATATATATATATATATATATATATATATATATATATATATATAATATGTGTGTATAACTGAATCCCGAAATTTTAGAACGTGATCAATACATAAATGCAAAAACACAAAGGCCTTGCAGCGGTACTCTATTGCTTCACTTCCCTTCGTGACTTTTACCTGTGTAGGTCAATATATATATACATCAGGGAATATGTGAAATCAGGGATTTCACGAAATCCCTGGGGAATATGTGAAATAACCAATTCGCTTAGGAACATTTGACTCCCCATGGGTTAATACTAAACAGGGTGAAACAGTGGCACATCTATACACTATTTCGCCGGTGTTTAGTACTAACCCATGGGGAGTCGAATTTATTTCGCCGTGTTTAGTACTAGTCCGTGAGTGATCAAGTGTTCCTAAGTGCATTTGAACTACCAGGGGCTAGTACTAAACACATTTGACCCCCAAGGGACTAGTACCAGTGTAGATGAATCACTGCTTTGCCATGTTAGGTATTAACCCTGTGGGATTAAATGTTTCTAAGCGAATTGATTACTTCACATGTGGCCCTTTCACGTATTCCCTGGAACTATTATATATATATATATACAAATATATAGTATATATATATTATATATAGATTATTATATATATCTATATATATACTATATAGATATATATATATATATATATATATATATATATATATATATATATATAGTATATATATATATGATATATATATATATATATATTAATATATATATATAATATCAATCTGTCTGTAAGTAACCAAGCTAGATACGCTGAAGTGCATGAGAGCTGGAAAGAGTGACACGGAGACTGGAAGATATTTTCTTGTATTATTTCTTCGCTAGACAAATCACTCGCAATAAACGTCGCCGGAAAGCGAGAAGAATTAAGTCGAAAGGAAAAGAAGATAGCGGGGAAGAAAGAACGGATCCGTGATCAGAAATAAAGAATGGAGAATGAAAGAAAATACAAACCAGTCAACAACCGTCCTGTTCCAAACACCGGCAGCCGGTGTCGTTCAGCGGCGCGAATGGAAGCGGAAATATCAATCCGCCGTTTCTATCGATATGCTTCCTGAAATCCAGTTTTGATCTTGAACAGATCTTTCAGTGAATAACAGGATCAAGTTCAAAAACATCGCACACCGCTGGAGTTTTTCAGATGTTAATCCCCTCAGCTTCGTTTTTCATACTGTCCCTCTATTGTTCCGAGAGAGCGCATGATTAATGACGAAGGATTAGATGCTTTCGACCGCAAAAGAGGGATTACACGGATCGCTGGCGGATTTAAAGCTCCGCTATATTGAAGCCCCTTACTGATGACGTTATGAATGTGTCAAACACCAGGAGAGATACTAATGTGGAGGGTTATTGAAAATATCAGACTCGTTTAGGGGTGCTTTTGCGTCCTTTTTTCACTGGCTTTCACTTACTCATCATTATTTCTATTATATGCTCCCAATACTACTGTTAGTAGATATCAAGCATGCGAGAGAGAGAGAGAGAGAGAGAGAGAGAGGACCTTACCTACCTTACCTTACAGACCTTACATCTTGTTCGGGTTGCCCCAGGTCCCTCAGTGTGAGGCACCTCTAATGTCTACCAGAGTTGCTAGTGCATCTTCCGGTATATTTTGCATCTTCCAATCTTGGATGGTCTGGGATGCAGCTTAGATATTTGTCCAGCTTATTCTTAAACACATCTACGCTCACTCCTGATATATTCCTCAGATGAGCTGGCAACGCATTGAATAGACGCTGCATTGTCGTTGCTGGTGCGTAGTGGATTAATGTCCTGTGTACTTTCCTTATTTTTCCTGGTATAGTTTTGGGCACTATTAATCTACCTCTGCTTGCTCTTTCTGATATTTTTAGCTCCATGATATTTTCGGCAATTCCTTCTGTCTGTTTCCATGCCTGAATTATCATGTAGCGTTCTCTTCTCCTTTCTGTACTATATAATTTTAAAAATTGTAGTTTTTCCCAGTAGTCAAGGTCCTTAACTTCTTCTATTCTAGCTTTAAAGGACCTTTGTACACTCTATTTGTGCAATATCCTTTTGATAGTGTGGGTACCATATCATATTACAATATTCAAGTGGACTACGAACATACGTTTTATAAAGCATAATCATGTGTTCAGCTTTTCTTGTTTTGAAGTGCCGTAACACCATTCCCATTTTTGCTTTACATTTTGCCAGTAGTAGAATTGTTATTTGATCATTGCATAACATGTTCCTATTCATGTGGGGCCATCGCTAAATCCTTGGACGATATTTAAAGTCTAAAATAAACTTTCTAGCAATAAAACACACAATGCTTGTACACCAAAATGTTCCCACTGATATTTTTCCTCTCTAGGTATGACCTTAATCTATCTATGTACACGGCTTTATACATGGAGGATTCGTACCAAACTTATTCGCAATAAAAGACCCAACAAATGTTTGTCACAACCACAATGTTCCCACTGACCTTTTTCCTTTATACATGGAAAATCCGCCCATTCGAATTGTTATGGCAATCACCTTTAAAATCCAAGTATATGATGTGATAACATGAAGAGCCCAGTTGTGTGTATGTGTGTGTGTGTGTGTGTGTGTGTGTATGTGCGTGTGGGTGTGTGTATGTGTGTGTATGTATGTGTGTGTATGTTGAAACAATAATTTTAGTGGACAAACTATAATTCTGAAAGTAGGGTATAGTAAGATGGCCACTGAAATTTAGCGCCCCCATGTAACCAGATTCAAAATTACAGGACAAAGAGTTCCTGGATATGGGCCTGATCCACAAGTGTCGGTTTGCATCGCTTTCTCCTCTTGTATTTCTCATTCCTTCTACAACATCTAGTACATAGTTTCACCTGAATTCTTTCATTCTATTACTCCAAACACTTGCTGTTAATCAGCATAAAATGTGTGGGCGGCCCTCAGTACCGCGCGGTGTTTTGGTTGACCGTTAACTAACAGCAAATGCTAAAGTTTAGACTTACGCGATCCGCGCATTCCGACCGGTTCCCATCTTATACCATTTCTTCAACACCATTCTATACCATTCCTTCAATTTCTTCAACACCATTCTATACCATCCCTTCAACACCATTTTTATACTATTTCTTCAACACCATTTTATACCATCCCTTCCAAACCATTCTATACCATTCCTTCAACATTTTATAACATCCCTTCAAAAACCATTCTAACATTTTTCCTTCAACACCATTTTTTATACCTTTCCTTCAACACCATTCTAATACCATTCCTTCCAACGCCATTCTATTACCATTCTCCCACCAAACATTTTTCCTAACATTAAGTCCTTCAACACCATTTTCTATACCATTCCTTCAACACCATTTTTATACCATTCCTTCAACACCATTTTATACCATTCCTTCAACACCATTCTATACCATTCCTTCAACACCATTTTTATACCATTCCTTCAACACCATTCTATACCATTCCTTCAAACACATTTTTATACCATTCCTTCAACACCTTTATACATTCCTTCAACAACCATTTTATACCATTCCTTCCAACAACCCCATTCGATACCATTCCTTCACACCCTTTTTATACCATTCTTCACACCCTTTTCTACATTCCTTCAACAACTATAACCTTCCTTCAACACCATTTCTATACCATTCCTTCAACACCTTTTTATACGCATTTTCCTTCACACCTTTTTATAAACCATTCCTTCAACACCATTTTTATACCATTCCTTCAACACCATTCTATACCATTCCTTCAACACCATTTTTATACCATTCCTTCAACACCATTTTATACCATTCCTTCAACACCATTTTTATACCATTCTTTCAACACCATTTTATACCATCCAACTTCAATGCCATTTTATACCATTCCTTCAACAACCATTCTATATACCATCCCGCCTTCACGCAAAAATTGTTTATACCATTCCTTCAAACACCATTCTATATTACCATCCCTTCAACGCCATTCCTATATACCATTCCCTTTCAACACCATTTTCTTTTATTTTCCATTCCTTCAACACCATTTTATAACCATCCCTGCAACGCCATTGCATACCATTCCTTCAACACCATTCTATACCATTCCTTCAACGCCATTTTATACCATTCCTTCAACACCATTTTATACCATTCCTTCAACACCATTTTATACCATTCCTTCAACACCATTTTTATACCATTCCTTCAACACCATTTTATACCATCCCTGCAACGCCATTGTATACCATTCCTTCAACACCATTTTGTACCATCCCTTCAACGCCATTGTATACCATTCCTTCAACACCATTCTATACCATTCCTTCAACACCATTTTTATACCATTCCTTCAACACCATTTTATACCATCCCTTCAACGCCATTTTATACCATTCCTTTCAACACCATTCTATACCATCCCTTCAACGCCATTGTATACCATTCCTTCAACACCACTTTTATACCATTCCTTCAACACCATTTTATAACATCCCTTCAACGCCATTGTATACCATTCCTTCAACACCACTTTTATACCATTCCTTCAACACCATTTTATACTATCCCTTTCAACGCCATTTTATCACCTCCCTGCAACGCCATTGTATACCATTCCTTCAACACCATTTTTTATCCATCCCTTCAACACCATTCTATACCATTCCTTCACACCACTTTTATACCATTCCTTCAACACCATTTTATACCATCCCTTCAACACCACTTTTATACCATTCCTTCAACACCATTTTATACCATCCCTTCAACACCATTTTATACCATCCCTGCAACGCCATTGTACACCATTCCTTCAACACCATTTTATACCATCCCTTCAACGCCATTGTATACCATTCCTTCAACACCATTCTATACCATTCCTTCAACACCATTTTATACCATCCCTTCAACGCCATTTTATACCATTCCTTCAACATCATTTTATAACATCCCTGCAACGCCATTGTATACCATTCCTTCAACACCATTTTGTACCATCCCTTCAACGCCATTGTATACCATTCCTTCAACACCATTCTATACCATTCCTTCAACACCATTTTTATACCATTCCTTCAACACCATTTTATACCATCCCTTCAACGCCATTTTATACCATTCCTTCAACACCATTTTATACCATCCCTTCAACACCACTTTTATACCATTCCTTCAACACCATTTTATACCATCCCTTCAACGCCATTGTATACCATTCCTTCAACACCACTTTTATACCATTCCTTCAACACCATTTTATACCATCCCTTCAACGCCATTTTATACCATTCCTTCAACACCATTTTATACCATCCCTGCAACGCCATTGTATACCATTCCTTCAACACCATTTTGTACCATCCCTTCAACGCCATTGTATACCATTCCTTCAACACCATTCTATACCATTCCTTCAACGCCATTTTTATACCATTCCTTCAACACCATTTTATACCATCCCTTCAACACCATTTTATACCATTCCTTCAACACCATTTTATACCATCCCTTCAACACCATTTTATACCATTCCTTCAACACCATTTTATACCATCCCTTCAACGCCATTTTATACCATTCCTTCAACACCATTCTATACCATTCCTTCAACACCATTTTATACCATTCCTTCAACACCATTTTATACCATCCCTTCAACGCCATTTTATACCATTCCTTCAACACCATTCTATACCATCCCTTCAACGCCATTGTATACCATTCCTTCAACACCACTTTTATACCATTCCTTCAACACCATTTTATACCATCCCTGCAACGCCATTCTATACCATTCCTTCAACACCATTTTATACCATTCCTTCAACACCATTTTTATACCATTCCTTCAACACCATTCTATACCATCCCTTCAACGCCATTGTATACCATCCTTCAATTCACCACCATTTTATACCATTCCTTCAACACCATTTTATACCATCCCTGCAACGCCATTGTATACCATTCCTTCAACACCATTCTATACCATTCCTTCAACACCATTTTGTACCATCCCTTCAACGCCATTTTATACCATTCATTCAACACCATTTTATACCATCCCTTCAACGCCATTTTATACCATTCCTTCAACACCATTTTATACCATCCCTTCAACGCCATTTTATACCATCCCTTCAACACCATTTTATACCATCCCTTCAACGCCATTTTATACCATTCATTCAACACCATTTTATACCATCCCTTCAACGCCATTTTATACCATTCCTTCAACACCATTTTATACCATCCCTTCAACGCCATTTTATACCATCCCTTCAACACCATTTTATACCATCCCTTCAACGCCATTTTATACCATCCCTTCAACACCATTTTATACCATCCCTTCAACCCCATTTTATACCATCCCTTCAACAAACGACTATGTATTTTTCCGTCTCATTGTTACGCTGTTACCCCTTACAAAGGTGTTCATATAGTATTAAGTAATAATGACCCATACCCGGAGAGCTCTTGCGTATCAAGAAGAGCGACTCAGTAACGGATAATGGCAGCTCTTTGGTTGAAGTATGGCCTCTCAAGTTTGTGAATAGAATAGAAGAAAGAATTTAGGCCAAAGGACATGTGCTGGGACCCATGAGGTCATTCAGCGCTGAAACGTAAATTGAGATTAGAAGGGTTAGAAAGGTGTAACAGGAGGAAAACCTCAAAGCAGTAAGTAACTGTTGCTCTATGAATCGACTGTTAGAATAGGGTGGAAAGTAAGAAGTAAGAAAGAGGGTACGAAAAGAGGTGCAGCACAAGGTATGAAAAGGGTTGCACAGCTAGAGGCCGAAGGCACGCTGCAAAAGAGTAATGTTTACAGTGCACCATAACTGGGTACAAAAATGCATAGTAGGTGAACTAGGTCAGAGGATTAAAGATTACCTTCACGTTAATACTGATGTCATCGTAGGTCAGAGTACCTTCAGTCATTCAAACTGAAGTTTGATATCCTTCGCAGTAAGTATTATGGACGAAACGGTTCATAAGGCAAGATCATTTGGAGCTTCATATAAAAGAGCGAATCAACTGGAGTGGGTAAAGGTAGAGGTGCCCTTCCATCACTGCAGTTGTTCGTTTCATTAATTGAGAGGTATCCAGTCACGTTCGTTTTTCCAAACGAGCTCTGAAACTGCAACGATCCAGCGGCGCTAATTGCTTTTCAACTTTTACCCTCCCGCCTAAAAATAGTGCCTTTAATGTGTGCTTTCCAGCAGGCATTCGGCCGCCAATTGGTGACATAAAAATGGACGTCATTAACATCAAAGTACGCGACTCTATTCAATTTCCTACATTTTCAGCACGTGTTCACGAACTCCGGTCGCCAAAGGAACTAAAACCCCAACTCGGTGACTATGTTTCGAATCGGAAATGACCGACAGCAGCTCTTCTTTCCGGCTGCAAGAAGGAAATGGAATACGAACGAGTATGCGATCAAGAAAAATCACCTACGCTAACCTACTTACTAGATCTTCGTCGTTCCCACAAGTCTCACGTTTTTATAAATCTCGTTTCTACATATGTCACACAACAAATTCAATTAGACAGACTCTGATGCCTCTGGTGTCGAGAGAATTAGTTAGTTCACTATTATAACTATTTCTCGGCATCTTCAGTAAACAACAACACAAGGCTCTTGCAACACGAAAATGGCGTCAAGATTGGTCTGTTAGTTCATTTTAAGACTTTACAAACGAGAAATTCTTATTGCTTTCCATTTGTGGGCAAGTAAAAAAGGGAGGAAGCACTAACGCACGCGCATAAGCCTCTAAGAGCTTTCAATTAATACCGTCATGCGTTTCAAGTAACAAATGCCTTTTTTCTGAAAGAGTGTGTGTGCTGGCGTCATAAGAGAAATCTCATTATTACTTTTTTTTCTTTTATTCATTATGGGGGTTTCCTTGGGAGACAATTTTTTTGTGAAATCTTTTGAAAATATTTGCCTTTTCTATATTCTTTTTATTTCATTTAGTTATGTTTATTATCTCTCTGAATTTATTTTTTTATCTCTCTCTCTCTCTCTCTCTCTCTCTCTCTCTCTCTCTCTCTCTCTCTCCTCTCTCTCAGAGATAACTGTACCAAACTAAAGTTTCTCCAGTTACTGATACCTTAATACGTACTTTGTTTGCTTTACGAAGAGATATCAACTGCAACGTTTGTATCTTAGATAATAAAGTCTTTAATAATACCGGGAATATCCTTCAAAAGATAAAAAGAAAAACTACTTCACCCATAGATTTGACTCGATATGCATTTAAACTCCTTTTTCCGTGAATAATTGTAATGCGAGTAAATCTTCACACGAAAGGGAAAAGTCTGATTCTTTCTCAGATTTTTTTTTCCTTTTTCTTCTCTGCCACTGTTTCCCTGTCTGCCTTCCTGCCTCTCTCTCTTTAAGATTCTCTAAATTGATATCAATCGCAGCTTGTCCAGCGACATTTTTGCCTGTTTTCTAAAGCCGTTTTCTTTTTGAGAAACTCGGCAGAAATGGCAGAGACAAGAATTTTCGCGTTCCTATATTCGTATATTTGAGAAGCATTACTTTTTTTCTTTGAAAATCCATGTTCATTGGAAGTAAACAAAAATGAAGTGCAAATTCTCCCAACTGTATATTGTTTGAAGCTGGCTTCGATTTCATTCGAATTGATACATTAGGGGAGCGTTTGTGAATAACTCTCGAACAGTTTGCTTTCTTAACCTTTTAAATGGGTTTCCATGGAAAAGTCTTTCCTGAATAAATATTCTGACAATTCACACAAATCGAGATGAAGCCTCTCCCACGATCGTGTACTGAAACCTTGAATATTTCATAAGACGAAATCAATTATTATTCTGGAATCACACTTTTCGGGGATATTGAATTTTTGCATAGCAGATGAAATTTCTAAAACTCAAAGGGATTCCTGGAAGAGGGCGTGGCGTCTTCAATGAAATGGTGTTATGGTACATCATCAGCTCGGGAATGAATAATGTTTGGGCCAAACAATAAATACATGAAACTGGTTGGAAATTCACTGGAATTTCGAAACAAAGAATGCTCACTTCATTTACCGAGAGAATTTTAGTTTTCCAAGAACTCTTAAGTTTGTTCTTGAGGCTTGGAAAAGTAAAGTCCAGCTAAGTTGCTATTATTCCTGATGGAGATAAATGTTTACAAACCGAGCTAACGAGTAAAATGATTAGGTACACAGACTCGATAAAAGGCTAAATGCAACGTAAGATAAATTCAGTTAAACGTAATAAAATAGCGGTTATGATTACTACGAAGAGCTAGCGCATGAAAAAATCAAACAGCCTATCCAATAAAATAAAATAAAAAATAAAAACAAAGTATAGTAAAAAATCTTTAGCAGCACAGCGTCTGAGGCACTACGGAAAACATTGCTCTTAAGTCTACCGTTAAAAGGATCAAAAAGACCTCTCTGTGAAGGAGAGCGTACTCCAGTAGCAACTCGACCAGATCACACAGGCAGTGGCAATGGAATAAACGTTGCGTAACCAGGCTAAACACGGAGGCATTCGGCGAGAGTCCAAATCCTAGTTTACAATACTTGGAAATTGATTAACATTTCGGCAAAAAATAAGACATTTTTAACTCTTGCCATAAAAAACAGAAAAATACTCTAAGCTTTTGGGAAAAAAGAAAGTTTTACACTTCGGAAAACAAGAAAAGTCTGAGATTCGGATGATAATAAAAAAAACTTCCAGGCTCCCGGCCAAAGCAGAAAAGTCGAAGATTTCGTCGAAACAAAAAAAAAAACTGTCACTTTGAATTCATGATTTATTCAAACAAAATTTAACTAGCATTCGATAATATAAGTCGGTTACTTGTTTAAATTACTAAGTGATAAATTCTAATATATTTTCGTTTCCTGTACCAGAAATTGAGGAAAACTTTCAATATTATTTAAAGAATTTTAAGCAGTAAATACTACTCTCGATCTACTACACTCCAAACACCATAAAATGATTCCACTAATTACGACATTGTGTATATATACTAATTATAATAATATATATATATATATAATTATATATATATGTATGTAATATATGATATATATATATATATTATATTATATATATATATCTATGTATTTATATATTTAATATATATATCTATTATATATCATATACATATGTATATATATGTATATATATACTATACATATATATATATATATATATATATATATATATATATATATATATATATATAATAACGGGGCCACCGGCCCCCGTTATTCACTTAGGTAGGGAAAGCCATAAGCGGTAGGCACAGGCAATACCTTGTCCGCCCCCCCCCCCCCCCACTCTCTCTCTCTCTCTCTCTCTCTCTCTCTCTCTCTCTCTCTCCTGATACCCAACTCTGGCAATAGCCTTCCTCTCTCTCTCTCTCTCGTCTCTCGCTCTCTCCCTCTCTCTCCTCTCCTCTCTCTCATTATCTAAGGTCACCAAATCAGAGTCGGAACTACAAAAATATACATTTATTTAAAGTAAAGTATTAATTGAATAACTCAGATTCTTATAGGATAATTAAATGGAATGATAACTCAAAGTTCAATTAACTCAGATAATCCCCCAGATTATCAGTTCAATTAACGATAATCCCCCAGTAATTACAGTCTATAAAGTAATTGGTCACACCATTCCTCCAAAGAATAATTTCCATTCTTCTCCAATTAAAGTTCCATCCACTAAATCCGCCTGTTAAAAGACAGGAGGAACACACTAATGAGCATACACAATTGTAAAGACAAAGTCAAAAGATTAAATGAAATAGAACATCTTCACAAAATAACAAAAATACAGTCAAGCCACACCTTTGGCTAAAACAAAGTCATTCTTACCCATCTCCACCCAGAATCTCCAAGCATTTAATAAAGAAACATTGCAGAGCTATCGCGGCATCTGCCTTTTCTCCTCGTAACTGTCTCCATCGTTCTGGCTAATTCCCTGCCATTCTGAACGGACATAGCTCGTACCTACATATGAACTCACACTCAAAAGTTCGGAATGCACACGCCCCAGGTAACTGGTTGCAGCCAGTTTACAAAGGCACCTTGGACAAGCTTTCATGGCACTGATTTGCTAGGTAAGGGCTTAATGTCACACCATCTAAGACACATCAGCATTCTTAAGCTGTCGCTCGGACTCTCTGTCTCCAGGGAAGTTAAATGATGAATCCCCAATTTCTAAGGAATGTCAAAGTACGTGACATACAACAAAGTCTCATACATCTCATTATCAGTCTTTGTATTACATCTATATATATATATATATATATATAATATATATATATATATAGTATATATATATAATGTCGTAAATAATGGATTAATGTTGATGCTTTAGAGTGCAGTGGATAGAAAGTAGTAATTGCTGCCTGAAAATTCTTTAAATAAGATTCAAATTTTGCCCCGAAATAAATGCCCTCGTCGATAATGCAGTGGCTTCTATTTTTATTCACGAATCTAAAACCCCACTCCAGATGCTATATAAGGATGTTAAAAATTCAAGGTTATTTTTCAGCAATACTGCACTAAGCCACAAAAACACTAAAGATTACACGCTGTTTGCTACATAAGAAAAGCATAAAAACTCAGTTGTTGAACTTTTTGGTTCAGTATAATATCTATCTCTAGATTAAAAAAGTAAATTTCGGCGTAATCGAGTTTCCAGTACAACGTATTATGCTGTGTAAAACCATCAACTATGGATGGCGGCGGCCCGGCCCGCATCTCTCCAGTTGCTCACCAGATGCGGCAGAGTGAGGGTGCGTCACATGGCTTCAGAAAGACTGCCAGACACACGATCTATGACTAACTTTAACCTTAAATAAAATCAAAACTACTGGGGCTATGTGGTCGCAATTTGGTACGTTTGATGATTGCACGGTGGATGGTCAAAATGCCAATTTGCAGGCACCTAGCCTCAGCAGTTTTTTTCTTTTTTTTTTTTTTTTCTTTTTTTTTTTAAAGATCTGAGGGAGGAACATGCGGACGGACGGACAAAGCCGGCATAATAGTTTTCTTTTACAGAAAACTATAAATGCAATCGTAAAAGTCTAATCCAGAAAGAGCGAGCTCCTTTAATAACTTCATCTCAGTCGTTGGGTGTTAAAATATGGGCATCAGGGCCTCCTCAGAGAGAGAGAGAGAGAGAGAGAGAGAGAGAGAGAGAGAGAGAGAGAGAGAGAGAGATTTCTCCGTTAGGGAGCTCCCTCCCAAAGGCATCTAAGTGCCACTGAGGACCCCATAACAAGTAAGGAAGGACAAGAACACGGACCACTAACCTTCTTATGAGAAGCCCTTGATGCCACACTCCTGTAAAGTCCTACACCGCCTGTAGCCGAGAAGCCGTCGGGTAATGAGGGAATTGGAACACTCCTGAAGGAAGGAAAGAGGTACTTTTAAGTCTTCGTTATTTTCGCCTTCTGGTTTTCCGTCAATTCTTCTTACTTTTCATTTATACTTTTCCTTTATCCACTATTTCTATTATTCATTTCTTTATACTCAAGCTTTTTCTTCACAAGTAACCTTGCCAGTATTCTTAAGAATGATATATATAACATGAATATGTGAATATATGCTTTTGTATAGGCGCGCATACACAAACAATTGTACTCTACATAATCTGTTTACGTTACGTGCTAATTATAATTCGAGTTTTAATCGTCAAAATATAAATATAATATTTATATTTTGCATCTAATATAAAGCACTTCGCACAACATGGTTCAAGTTCAAATATACTAGAAATATCATTGAAGAGGGAGATCTTCGGTGTTATCTGAGGTTTTATTTACAAAAGAAAAAGTCTCATATAGACACAAAAAGTAAAAGACAGAAAAGGGAAGTTTTTCCCCAGTGAAATGTAAGAGCAATTATCTGTTGATGGTTCCTCTCTTCAGAAGTTAATCCAGTTATGTGACAGTAATGAAGACTTGCTGAGAGCTCGATTTTGAAATGTTTCCTCTCTCTCTCTCTCTCTCTCTCTCTCTCTCTCTCTCTCTCTCTCTCTCTATATATATATATATATATATATATATATATATATATATATATATATATATATATATATATATATATATATATATAGTGTGTGTGTGTGTGTGTGTGTGTGTGTGTATCTCTCTCTCTCTCTCTCTCTCCTCATGTGTGTGCACGCGTGTTTGGGAATGCCTCGCCCTCTCGCTTTCGCTCTCTCACACATCGAGACCATCTTCATCAAGAAGACAATGGTTAGGCATAAGATGTTGGTTTCCAGGGTATGACAGTGTATCAATCTTCTTTTGTTCCGGAGTAGGATTGCTTGGCATGTGATAGTCAGTGGGCCTAAGCCCTACTTTTGAATGGTGAAAAACTATTTTTCGAAGTGAAACTGCCCATCAGTGGATTCTCAAGTTACGTGTGGCATTTTTTTTTTCTTTATTGCTACTTCAAAAGAATTTATCTTCATCCAGTGCGTCCTATCTAAAATTCGCAATTCACATAAAATTTCGCGCCTACTTCGTAGTATGTGTTTTAAAATCATGTACCAATATCTGGTGTTTCCAATAATTATTTTCATGCTTTACGACATTATTCTCCGCCTGTCTTTCTAGTTGCCTGTCTACCAATCTATCATTGACGCTAGTTCTGTCACTTTCATCGCATATTTACTTATAATCCTTGTAATAATCATATACGAAAGATAACTTAACGTAGGCTAAAAGAAACCTTGTATAGAGAACTGATTATAATCCATTGATGTGCAGGATACACAAAGGTGTATTTTGGTTAAGTATAGTGTGGTCCAAGTTTTTTTAAGGAAAGAAAAGTATTCTAGAAATTAAGTAGATATAGGTAAGTGGAGTATTTGAGAGCAAGGGGAACGCACCTTTATGATGTAAATTTAATCTTGGTTAGTTCTGATAACACCAATTCTTCAGAAACAAGTTAAAAAAAATTATCACATTTCTTACCAGCGAACAATTAAAAGTTTTTCTAAAGTGAAAGGGGAGCTTTAGATTTTTAGTAAGACTACGGAGTAACTTTTTTTCTTGGAAGTTATAGGAACCGGAGAGATAGCTGGAAAAAATTTTCGGAGAAGTAAACATAAAAATAGTTGGAAGTCTTGATAATGGATTTAAGGGGAGAAGATGACGGATAACTGAAAGTGATGTGTGTCCTCGTATTTCCGTTGTTTTGTCCTTCCAAGTTTTAATGGATTAAATGAGGCCCAGACTGCTAGTATAATTAAATGTATGTATTTTTTATATATAATGATGACAAGAAAAAGAGCAACGCTAAGACTATGCCTCCGCCTTCAACCGCAACAAATGCAAACGAGTAAAAAATGCACCAAAGTTTCTTCGACGCAAGGCAAACGAGTTTTCTGTACTACGTATAATACTGTACAAAACCATCAGTATGACCGGTAGAGTTTCAGTTGCTCACCAGGTACTGTAGAGTGAGGGTGTGTCCCAAGCCTCCGGAAAGTGCTACCAGATGCACGATCCATGCCTAACTTTAACCTTAAATAAAATAAAAACTACTGAGATTACAGGGTTGCAATTTGGTATGATGGATGACTGGAGGGTGGATGATTAAAATGTCAATTTGCAGCCCTCTAACCTCAGTAGGGTGGTTTTAGGTCTGAGGGAGGATAGAAGAAAATGCGGACGGTCGGACGACAAAGCCGGGACCATAGTTTTCTTTTATAGAACACTAAAAGGAGAGCAATTATCAGCATTAAAAGGATACAAAAAGAATAGAAAAGTTCATCATACCCAGGAGACCAAAATACTGGTGAATTTCGAAAAGTTTTCCAGTGAATCCATGTTTGATACAACTATTTACTTCGATTTTCTAGAAGCCACGAGCGTTTTCTCAAATTCTGAGTGCAGTAAAGATGATTTATAACATGCTTGCAGTTTCCATGAGAAATAAGGTCATTTCCAGTGCTCGAAAGTGAAGCGGTTTTTCCACCATAAAACAAATAGTCTCTTTCGGCTTCGGAATCCAGAGTATTGGGATATGATGCCTCATTTGCAATGTTACTGGAATCTGCTCATTACTTACAATCTTGTCGTTTTACTTAATAACGTCAGGGATGTCATGACTATTCAGTTGACTTAATCCGGCGTAATTCATCATTAATATCAGTGGTCTTTAATTCTATCAGCTTAAGTTTTGTTTATTTCTTCGTCTGGAAGAGAAAAATGCAAGTGAATAATGGAGGTGGCGGACTTGGCCAGCACTCGATTATTAGTCGTTTACATTTCATGCGCTGTTTCATCATTGTAGTTACCGATATATTAGTCACAGGTTACCACAAACTTTTATGAATTTGGAAACAAAAGCGTCTACAGCGTCTTTGGTCGAATTTTTGCGTCGTTCATGAAGATGATAATCTTGAAGTGTTGTGGTGATGACATTAATGATGATTTTTACGCACGTTATTGGATACCGATGATTCAATGGATTTATTTATGTGAATTGTTTTAATGTGTCTTGAAGTTATTTGGCTTTTTTTATTAAGGTTTTGATCATATCATTGCATAGAACTGTTGCGTTAGGAGACCATAAGATAAGAATGGTCATATCAACCACTGGAATTAAAGTATAAATGAATCCGCAGGAGACCAAAGAGGAAAGCTACGAAGAGATATCTTCTTTTCCTTCCTCCATTCCTCAAATACTCCAGATTCGTTAAATTCTCATCGTGTGGGATTGTTCAAGACTCAGCACCAAATATTGAATAGATTTCCTTGACCTAATCTACTTAGGAGGATCCCTTACTGGCCGCGGGGGATCATATCCTTGTTGAGGAACTTCCATGCCTTGTGTCAATATATTTTGCAGCTTTTCCCGTAAGTATAGGAAACGTTAAGTGGGACGCATATACACTGAAAGGGATGGTTTGATATCAATAGACTTCCCTGCTACTTTTGAGTTTCGGAAACGTGCTCCAACTTAGAAACATGAATCCAAGTTGGAAATACACAAGCTTAAGTACTTATTCACTGAATAATGATAAAATTTGTATATATTTAAAATACATAAAATATATAGCATATAATGACATATATGTATCTTATGTATATATACATATACGTATATATATATATATATCTATATATATATATATATATATTATATATATATATATATATATATATATATATATATATATATATATATCAATTATGTATGATATATATATATATATATATATATATATATATTTACATATATATCTGTTTATATATATATATATATATATATATATATATATATATATATATATAAAACGTTGATATCATGTACCATCCCCACTACGATAACGGGATGGAAAGCATTTGTTTTCGTTACAGATGGAACAAACGTTGATAAAAGGCCATCAAGTGAAAGTGGCTGCCACGTCAAGAATTACGACAATGAGGAACAAGCTATATCAAGCTTTGCCATGTTACATCCAATTATGAAACTAAAAAAATGAAGGGAATCATCGTTATACTTGAATGTACTGTTTTTCTTCATGTACGCAACAGGCAGTTTTAAAATCCCGCTAAGTCATAAGAACTAGCATGAAGAATCTATGAAGGTACTAAATAAACGTATCCTTTCCTTTTCTTTCTATTAATTCCGTTTCTTCCAGCCTTCAGACACGGAGGGGATATTTTCATATCTATTCAAGAAAAGGAAATGCAAGAAAGCTTAACAAAAATCAGGAGCGCAGATCACACTCCCTGTGTATTATACCCTTAGCCAACAGAACAAACAAAAACCAATGCCATGGCAACATCCTCGTCGAAACAATGGGAAGACGCATCCAGAATTTCCCATTGTTTCCGTTCACATCAGATGGGGGAACATCTGCCTTGATGTTGTTGTCACACCCAATTAATGCACCTCCCCTATCAAACCGAACGTCAGAAGGAAAAAAATGCCCCAATTGGTTAATTAACTTCAAATTGTTTGCTGGTGAATCAACGCCGGCCTTCGAGATGGATGTTTGCTGAATGTCTAGGAAGTCGTCGGCCGTGAGGCATCACAAATACCTCAGGAGGTTATTCCAGTGGGATGGTGGAATGTGTCTCTGCTGTGGAATTCGTGCTGCATGCATGTCTAAATGGCGATGTACGCAGATCTGTAGAACCCAGCCTCTTCATCAGGTTTAGGGGAGAAGGGGTGAGCAGGCGGTTTCATGTGTTGTTCGAAGGTTACCGTTGTTACGTGGATCGATTATTTCTTCAAAATGATCTAAAGAACGGAAAAGGAGGAAAGTGTGTGTGTGTGTGTGTGTGGGGGGGGGGGGGGGGGGGGGGGGGGGGGGGTGTGGGGGGGGGGGGGGGGGGGGGGGGGGGGGGGTGGGGGGGGGGGGGGGGGGGGGGGGGGGGGGGGAGGGGGGGGGGGGGGGGGGGGGGGGGGGGGGGTGGGGGGGGGGGGGGGGGGGGGGGGGGGGGGGGGGGGGGGGGGGGGGGGGGGGGAGGGGGGGGGGGGGGTTCACGAAAAGTCCCAACTGTTGATATTGCCTTCAGACACTGCGATTCGATCGTTGTTGTTTTTGGTAGAACGGCGTTGCTGGGAAATTATCTAAACACTTATTTTCATTTGAATCGTTTCGCTGAATGAATAAAACGATAATTATTTTCTTATACACAAAAAATACCGCTGGGAAATAATGGATTTGATTGAATACGCAATATAATCCATTGTGCATGTGTTTCACTGCATAAAAACATATACATATAAACAAAGCAGCTTGAGTTTCGTATTAGTATATATTCAACTCATCAAACATTAGGAAAAGAACCAATCAGATGATCCCCAGTGGGAAGGGAATTCGGGGCAAAGTGCTTCCACCAATGAAGGAAACCGCCTACGGTCCAGCACAAGACAAGTGTACGAGGCTGCAATAGGAATGAGAGATCTCTGTCATCTGAAATTTGAATGAAGACGGAAACGAAACGGCTCTTGCTGCTTTAAATGAAAGCAGAGGGAATTAACAACGCCGAGGCAGCATTCGATCATTCTGAATTCGATTTTGAAGTTGCTTTTGTTTACATTTCTGCGTCAGAAGTGTCGGAGTTGGTCTTTTGTCATTCTATTCGCTTTGAATGCGAGGTTGCCAATGAATTTTTAAATGAAACCGAACTTCTTTTCAAAACTCAACCTTCTGATATTTTATGTCTACTGAAGTCAAGTCGTATTGAATGACCTCAAGATCTGCTTCCGCAAACCCAATCCCCCCCCCCCCCCCCCCCCCCCCCCACCGCCCGCCACACCCACCCACTCCCCCTCAAAAAAGAAGAAGAAAAATATTACTGCCACTGCTCCAGGCATAATCATCATTCCATGTTGTATGACAAATACAGCAAATAACAAACCTACCAATTAATTACCCTAAATACAATATGTCAAACGTAATAAACAAAATTTGTAACTACATTCTTCATTACTTTATGCTTAAAATTAGTCAATGATTTATGGATGAAAGGAAATAAAAATTCGAACAGTAGAATTGCTGATACTCAATTATATATAATAATAATAATAATAATAATAATAATAATAATAATAATAATAATAATAATAATAATAATAATAATAATACGGTCCAGCACAAGACAAGTGTACGAGGCTGCAATAAGAATGAGAGATCTCTGTCGTCTGAAATTTGAATGAAGACGGAAACGAAACGGCTCTTGCTGCTTTAAATGAAAGCAGATCTGATGGGGATTCGAACACCAACACCACCAGCACAACCAACCCAACAGAAACCAAAACAGCAACCTCCTTGGAAAAGGCGCCTGGAAAAGCATCATGTGATGAGATCTGAGTTGAGTAAAAACTGAAAGAGATGGCAGAAAAAAGGCTAAGAAGCAAGAAAACAGGGAGGAACTCTACGAGAAATACAAAGTACAAGAAAGGGGACTAAACAACAAACATAGAAGATGTTAAAAACAGAGCTTAAGGCCAAAGCACAAATAAGATCCAACGGTACACGAACAGGAATAAGGGATACCAACAGAACAAACTATTCGGAACCAACCAGAAAAGACTATACAGCCAACTAAGAGGGGAAGACAACCACCCAGAAATTCCTGAAGCCGAACCAAGTAAGAGACTCTGGGAAAACATATGGAACAATCCGGTATCACACAACAAACATGCAACATGGCTCCAGGAAGTCAAGGAAGAAGAAAAAGGGAGAATAAAACAAAGATTCACAGAGATCACGACAGACACAGTCAGACACCAACTAAAGAAAATGCCAAACTGGAAAGCCCAGGTCCCGATGAAGTCCATGGGTACTGGCTCAAAAAACTTCAAGGCACTACACCCACGAATAGCAGAACAACTCCAGCATTGTATTTCAAATCACCATGCACCAAAATGGATGACCACAGGAAGAACATCCTTAGTACAAAAACAAGACAGTAAGGGAAATATAGCCAGTAACTACAGGCCTATCACCTGCCTACCAATAATGTGGAAGTACTAACAGGTATCATCAGTGAAGGCTATACAACTACCTAGAGTAGACAAACACCATCCCCCACCAACAGAAAGGCTGCAGAAGGAAGTGTAGTCCGGCACAAAAGACCAGCTCCTGATAGACAAAATGGTAATGAAGAACAGTAGGAGAAGGAAAACCAACCTAAGCATGGCATGGATAGACTATAAGAAAGCCTTCGACATGATACCACACACATGGCTAATAGAATGCCTGAAATATATGGGGCAGAGGAAAACACCATCAGCTTCCTCAAAAATACAATGCGCAACTGAATACAATACTTACAAGCTCTGGAATAAGACTAGCAGAGGTTAACATCAGGAGAGGGATCTTCCAGGGCGACTCACTGTCCCCACTACTCTTCGTAGTAGCCATTGATTCCCATGACAAAAGTACTACAGAAGATGGATGCCGGTACCAACTCAAGAAAAGAGGCAACAGAATCAACCATCTGATGTTCATGGACGACATCAAGCTGTATGGTAAGAGCATCAAGGAATAGATACCCTAATCCAGACTGTAAGGATTGTATCTGGGGGACATCAGGATGGAGTTTGGAATAGAAAAATGCGCCTTTAGTCAACATACAAAAGGGCCAAAGTAACGAGAAACTGAAGGGATAAAGCTACCAGATGAGCAACATCAAAACACACATAGATAGAGAGGATACAAAATACCTGGAATAATGGAGGAGGATGGGGATAAAACACTAAGAGATGAAGGACACGATCAGGAAAGAATATATGCAGAGACTCAAGGCGATACTCAAGTCAAAACTCAACGCCGGAAATATGATAAAAGCCATAAACACATGGGCAGTGCCAGTAATCAGATACAGTGCAGGAATAGTGGAATGGACGAAGGCAGAACTCCGCAGCATAGATCAGAAAACCAGGAAACACATATGACAACACACAAAGCACTACACCCAAGAGCAAATACGGACAGGACTATACATAACACGAAAGAAAGGAGGGAGAGGACTACTAAGTATAGAGGACTGTGTCAACATCGAAAACAGAGCAACTGGGGCAATATCGAAAACCAGTGAAGACGAGTGGCTAAAGAGTGCATGGGAAGAAGCACTAATAAAAGTAGACGAAGACCCAGAAGTATACAGAGACAGGAGAATGACAGACAGAACAGAGGACTGGCACAATAAACATGCACGGACAATACATGAGACAGACTAAAGAACTAGCCAGCGATGACAATTGGCAATGGCTACAGAGGGGAGAGCTAAAGAAGGAAACTGAATGAATGATAACAGCGCACAAGATCAGGCCCTAAGAACCAGATATGTTCAAATGAACGATAGACGGAAATAACATCTCTCCCATATGTAGGAAGTGTAATACGAAAAATGAAACCATAAAACCACATAGCAAGCGAATGCCCGGCACTTGCACAGAACCAGTACAAAAAGAGGCATGATTCAGTGGCAAAAGCCCTCCACTGGAGCCTGTGCAAGAAACATCAGCTACCTTTGCAGTGATAAGTGGTACGAGCACCAACCTGAGGGAGTGATAGAAACGATCAGGCAAAGATCCTCTGGGACTATGGTATCAGGACGGATAGGGTGATACGTGCAAACAGACCAGGACGTGACGTTGATTGACAAAGTCCAAAGAAGAAAGTATCACTCATTGATGTCGCAATACCATGGGACACCAGAGTTGAAGAGAAAGAGAGGGAAAAAATGGATAAGTATCAAGATCTGAAAATAGAAATAAGAAGGATATGGGATATGCCAGTGGAAATCGTACCCATAATCATAGGAGCACTAGGCACGATCCCACCGATCCCTGAAAAGGAATCT
>NC_061106.1:13747380-13772380 GCF_015104395.2 Macrobrachium nipponense
TTCATCCGTGTTATAAATACAACGTGTAACACTATTCGGGTGTTACAAATTTAACATGTCACAATACTCGGTTGTGATTGGAAATACTCTAAAAGTCGTCTAACCCCTATGTTGGTTGAACACCCAATTATGATGGTTAAAAGGTATGAAACACCCGCCCCCTACCCTCCGTATATACATCACACACACACAAACGTTTGCTAATTTGGTTGAAAGCTCCCGGCCAACCGTTCTGAAGTCTACCTGGCTGTTAATTAATGGAGTGTCGAGACAACTGGCAATGAGGCTAGCAACCCTTTCAAAACACCAATAGGTATAATAAATGTTATAAAATTCTACACAGAAATGAAAGCCTGTAACTAACAAGAAAATAAAGGGTACAAGTATATCACAATTGCTTTTCCTAAATCCCTCTCTTCGCTATTCGACAGAAAAACAAAGTAATTACTCTTTCCACCAAGTAGGTACCCTGAAGCTCTCAGGGGAAACGAGAATTCTGACATTCTATACATTAGTTTAACTTCTTAGTCTACTGTATCAAAGCCCTCGTCATTTTCAGCATCCAGATAAATATCGAGTCTTCCACATTTCTCTACTTTGGAAGACGCTTAATTAAAAGAAACTTCCAGTGATAAGAACAAAATAATCAGCATCTCTTTGACCTTCCTAAGGCGAGGATTATATCTGGTTTTCCAAAAGGATGAGTGATAAGATTTTTTTGACAACCTGTAAAAGGACAACACTTTTACTTGTGTGTTTGTTTTTTTAATGAGAACGATAAAGGGGGAGTAAACTTTTTCGTGTAAACATGAAAACACAAGATAATCTAATAATGAACATCTCAATACGCTGTACAAGCAGATAACTTTGACGCAAAGGAAACATTTTTAGCAATATGCAAAAAAAGCGGAAATTATCTAGTAAATGTATAATAAGAATGATATGAAACAATAAACGTAATAATATAATTAACATCACATATTGCTAATTTGCACATACTGAGGATTTGCATTAGGATATGTAATTTCTTCGCACAAGGCGTAATTAATATATACGCTCACATTTATCTGACATAAATTCATATATGTTTCTATAAAAATCTAATACTACCACATATGATTTATTATCGATCCACCTAGCCTAACTTCTCATGGCCTTTTTTTGCATTTAGTTTATCGAACTGAGTCAAGTTACTTTCTCAATTTCTCTTTTTATGGACAGAGAATAAATTCATAGCGCTAATATCACAATATTTTGGTGTTATTGTTCACTCACAAGGTCACACACCTTCTAATTTGGCATGAGTCTACACAGTATTTGGAATCTAAGTAGAAAAGGATACAAATGTCATGATACATTTTCATATGAAATGGAAACCTAAGATACAAAACTTGTTCATTTCACAAATTTTTTATAGTTAGATTGTTTGGTTTGTTTGTTCGTATGGCGTTTTAACGTTGCATGGAACCAGTGGTTATTTAGCAACGGGTCCAACAGCTTTAAGTGACTTCCGAACGACGTCGAGAGTGAAATTCTATCACTAGAAATACACATCTCTCACCCCTCAATAGAATGCCCGAGAATCGAACTCGCGGCCACCGAGGTGGCAGACAAAGACCATACCAACCACGCCACTGAGGCGCTTTTTTGTATAGTTAGAGACTTTATAGTGTCAAAAAAATAATTATGGTGTCATGGCGGTGCGGATTGCAGTGGTTTCAAGGTGATTCCATGAGTCTATACACGGCAACAAAAATATGAGAGGTAATAAAACCTTCAGATTGCGAAAGGGATCTATAACTTCTATACTCAGACTCCAATGGGATGGGACACCTAGAGCATTAACCTGCCCAGTCGCAGGAAAACAAGGAGGTAGGATTGATGTTAGTAGTTTGTGACTCATAAGGAAATGTTAGACTTGCCTCTTTTTCTTTTTCATTTAGAAAATATATATACATACAATTTCTTACATTTTGTAATACTGTATATGCATTGCAACCTATGTACATGAATAAAATTAGTAATTAAAAAAAAAAAGGATGAACATAATGTGAAGCAAAAAAATAAACGGTATTGATCCCTCGGTGCTTTTAACAATATAAATCTTGTTTTGAACATTCTACTTGCTATAAACGAAATCAAATGAGAAGTATACCAGTCAGGAAATGGGGAAGAGTGGACAGAAATCCGAAGTTTAGCGCAAAGGAAAAAGAAACGGTGACTGAGAATCACATTTCTGAGTAAATGTGTGTTGGGGTGGTTTATTGGTTGGCGCGAAATTACCCCTTTGAGGGGATGAAGTTCAGAAAGCGCATTTTGAAAAAGAAATTTCTCAAAGACAAGTTGGAAATAACATGAATACATAAAAAGGATTGCCTCGGCCCATGTGGAAATACGTGGCGTGTAATAGTTGGCGTGTGAGCCTGGTAGCTGCCTGGTCGGGAAAATCAAACATGTGATGCTGCTCAAAGGTTTCGGATCATAATCAGCTTATGTGTTTAGTGACAAATACATTAATCCGAAAAACCATCCGGCCATTTCATACCGAAACATGAAAAGCATCTTATGAAAAAAAAAGAGTAAAAAGTGAATGAGATTAACAATGCAAGCAAGACCAGCTTAGGCAGGGTAGCGTTCCCTAGGAAAGCATAAGGAAAGCGGAGTTTACCCGAGAGATGATTCTCATTTTCAACATGACCTCAAACTTGACCTGAAACTTGAATTATGCGATGCGCTAGAAACCCTCGCCAGTTTGTCAACGAAGCTGCTCTGGAATTATTCGTTCGTTTCAGCTTGAGAAGGATATAGTGAAAGTGATGCAAGAGACACAAATATTCGCCATAATGTTGATCTAAAAGCTACTACATAGTTTAACACATATTTTTCTGCATTATCAGCGGCTCTTGAGAAAGAGAGAAAAAAAAAGATTATCTTAAGGAAGTCTACACCAGGACAAATGGGTTCTTGAAAGCAACATCTTTAAAGGAACTCACTGATAACCTTTTAAAGCTCTAATCAAAACTGTCATTATTGAAGTCATTTTTTAAATTAACTGTTAAAGAGTGCTGGTTTTGATATGTTGTTTTTATTTCTTGTTTACTACATGTATATTTAATTAAGATGGTTATTGATGTATTGATAGTAACAGAAAAAACTTCCAACAACTCAGACAGTATATTCAAACTTTTATATTCAAAATTCTTTAAAAGTATCTTCATCATAATCTTACTATTTACCTAGTATTATGTGGGAGTAAAAAAAGAAATAGTATTTAGAATATATTTTGGGAAATTAAGTATCATTGCATTCATTCACTAATCTGTACAGATTTTATTTGTTTACATGAAAAAAAAAATTAGTCGTAATAATATATATAATAGATATATATATATATATATATATATATAATATATATATATATAAATATATATTATAGTAGTATCTATATCTATCTATCTATCTATCTATCTATATATCATATATATATATATATATATATATATAGATAGATAGATAGATAGATAGATATAGATATACTATATAATATATCTATATATATATATATATATATATATATATATATATATTATATATATATATATATATTAGGGCTGTTGCCTTGTATAATAAGGCGCCCTATGAGGTAATGTAGACTTGCGATAATCTTACGCTAAGTCGGTTGGTATTGCACTTTCATATTCATTGGAGTGTCTTGGGGTTTGTAGATCACTTACAAAGTCGGTATTATCTTCTTTGGTCATGACAACGATGTGTTAAACTCATGATGATTTCTTTCTGATGTGAGGTTCTTAGTAGAAAACACGAAGTATAAAAATACGTATATTCTTCTGAGATTACATGGTGAAGATCAGGTATGATTGTACAGGTCTTCTAATGACGATAGCTTGATCGCTTCTGCCAATGATGATGGCTAATTCTATTCTCTCCTGTTCTACATGATAAAGCTTAGGTAAAGAGGTACAGGTCTGCCAATGATGATGGCTAACTCTATTCTGTCTACCATCTTGGTTACAAATCATAAAGGAAGCAGACAGTAACTCGAACATATGAACATACATACAAAATGAGACACATTACTAATCACGTAGGCAATTTCAATTATAGGTCGCGGTTGTTGTCTCAAGCAGGGGGCTTGGACTAATGTTTCAAAACAAATGAATGAACACAGGTGACGGCACGTCATCTTAGCCTACTTTATGGTATACGTCATCTTAGCGTCTCTGGTCTGATCACATTCCTGCAAGCAATCTGGTTGACCTCTTTAGTTTTAGTCTTTTATATATATGGAATAACATTCCATATTTTTATTATGTAATCACTTACATAAAAGCTCGGTCAGCTACCAAAACCAACTACTGAATATTACTCAAACTTGACTTGCATTTGACTTATAGGAGTGTGATACAGACACTATGTGAATATATATAGATATATAGAAAATACTTATAAGTAAAAAAAAAATTCATGGTGTACACAAATACAGATTCAAGTATTATGATATAAAACATAATGATATTGGTAAATAATAGTGATCACGTGATATATACTGATACAGTTTTTCACTTCATCTCATTAAGATACATATGCTACAGAAAATACTAATGTACTCTGATAATCGCATAGAATGAAACTTAACATGATAAAAATCATATTTTAACTGATAAAAATTTCATATATGAATTGATAAAATTATTAATGTTTATGCTGATTAATTCGTTGATTTTTATGCTAACTGTTATATGTCTGCAGTTATTGGTAAGATAAAAGGTAACAGATTGATTATAGGCTACCTGTTTTATTTATACATATGTATATGGATTCATATAATTATGATAATATATGTGCACTTTAATAGATTCCTACTGCGTACATGCAAAGATATATTTCGACTCTGTTATTTATGATCATTTATATATAGGATACATGATACTTTATATATATAGGATACATGACCGAGGTTATACTACTACACATTTAACTAGCGTTCGAACAACTTTTTGTCCATTACACAGTTCCAGACAACCACCTATAGCCAAATGAAATGGCCAATTCCAAATGGTTAAAACAAGGGGAAAATTTGCCTGGGCGGGGTCCATCGTTCTATTTTGCGCTCATACTTGTTCTCTGCATCCTAAGCCACCCGAATACGTTCGCGATGAATAAAATCACCCCAGCATGAGTCCTTCGCCAGCAACGTAGAGTTGAAAATCCTTCTGGTCGTAATTGTCGGAAGTATGTCCCTTTTGTAGTCGATTTCCGACAGCCGCCGGAGCGCTCCGCATTAAAACGAGATTAACGACGGGATACGGGTGTCGGTCGAAGAAGTCCATGATGGTGCTTATTCCTTTCACATTGTAGGCGGTTGTTACTCGACTGCCGTCGTCCGCAGTGACGAACGATTTTTTGAAGTTGCGATGTGAAACTCTCGTACTGCAGGATACTGTAACCAAGTTCCATTAATCGGCCTGCAAGTGAAATCATACTTGTCACAAGGGCAAAGTAAATTCAGAACATCAAATACGGGAGGGGGAGAGCCATTAAGACCAGACTTAACCCACATGAATTCGCTGATATTTTATGGAATTCAAAAGAGAGCTGTACAAACATTTTCATCCATGGCATTAATAATGAGTGAACCTATCCAGGTCTATGAGGACTGTAAAAATATCCATAATTATAAAAAATAAACAGATATCAATACGAATCCCAAAGAAAATTCGATATTACTGGTAGTAAGTTACTAGACAAAGAAGTGGAAAACGGAGCTATTTGTAAGATTGCCAGGCAACATAAGAGTCAAAGAGAATATTAATCATGATTCTGTATTTCTCTATGCTAACTGAAATTAAGTTGTGATAAAATCTGATCCTATGTGCCCCTAACAAAAGTTTCATTTTCAATTTTCTCGCGCGCATCCTCTGAGGTTAATTTTTAAACTTTATTAATAGGCAGGCGATGCAACGAAAGAACCCACTATGTAACTAATTTCTATATAAACTTTGGTTTTCCAAGAAAATGTGACATTTTCCCATGAATGTGATTTACTTGAATTGTCATAGGCTAATGTTGCAAGTAAATTTTTCATATCCATGACTTGATACTTCTAAGTGTCTGTTTACCAATGTCATAAGCTGAATTATTGACTCTAATTGTCTATGAGGTTTCAGAAAAAATTAATTCATTTTGATGTTATAGAAATTCTATTTGCTTATTTTGTTTATTAATTTTAAAACGATTGCAATTCCACACGGATAAGAATAGGTTATGGCTATGTATGTCATCATGACCTATGAACCACATGTGAAGTTCATGAGCTAAGCATTCCTCTCTCCAGTCAACCTGCTTCGCAAGCGGTTTATTGAGGTTAAAAAGAACAACGATGAGTCGGCAGACGCGCCATGCACCTTCAGAACTGATGTCGTCCTGGCAGGAGATTGCTCTCAGCCAGCTAAGAGTTACGTTACTTGCTGTAATAAATACGACTTTAGTATAAATTTTTTGTTTTTTAATACTCGACCCACACGAGAAGAATGTCTGAAAAAAAAAACAGTACCAACATTGAACAATATATTAGTTTCATGTTTGGAAATCTGCATGATTGTAAATAAATGTAATTATGTTAAATTAGATATTCCTTATTCAAATTAATGAAAAAAGGTTTCCATACAAATTCTATATATATTATTTGCCCTGTAAGATCCATATAGGATTATTCCATAGATATATATTTTCACATCTAGACTTCCTGACTTTGAAATCTCTTTTATTTCATTTTATTTTATTTATTTATTTATTTATTTTTTATTTTTTTTCATTGACTACGAATATAAATCACCGGGACAGACAATATGTCAGTAGGTTTTGATATGTGTTTGAACTTTTAGCTTATTTGTCATTACTAAAGCGTTAAGTTAGAGTTCAAATCTTTACGTATATATATTTGGATATTTAATTAACCTATGGTTACGTTTTTGCTTATTGATTTTATCGTGATTCCTTTTTTGTTATAATTTGTAACCCTTCCAACTTCTTACAGAGTGTATTATATTGAATCCACTTGTATCCATATTTATTTTATTTTTTATATTTATTTATTTATTTATATAATTTTTTTTATATATAATATTTGATAAATTAATGGTGGCTTGAATATGTGGGAAAACAGTGTTTTCCTATTTCGGCGTACCGTATAAGGCTACTTGCGGTATCATTTCTATAGATACAAGATATGAATGATAAAGGTATTTAAAACCGCGAGAACCGCTATAATCCAGTTCAGATCCAATATCACGAGTTGTAACTCGCACGACATTGACACTTTCCTATTTATCTCTTATTCTACCAAACCGATTGACTCTGGGTGATAAAATATGGTATTGGTTTTCATAATGGAAAGGAATTCACACAACGAGTTAAGGAGATTATTATTGATTTACGCCATCCAAGTCAGATTATCATGTGTTGAATTCCATGTTTACTGATTTAGCGCTCATAAATATTCCTAGCGCACTCAATTGCGGTGTTTGTTTTTAGTGCTATTAATTCTATATAACGTGTCAACGGGAACTATTAACGCTAAGAAGTGTTTATTTCCTCTGTCAAACTCGTAACTCTGTTAATAATTCTACGTATATTCTTTCAAGGATTGATTTGGCACAGGATAGACCCCTAAACTGACAAGTGTCTTAGTGTGTCCCTTGTTTTCATGACACGTGTTACAATCAGTTATGTGCTTTTTATATCTGTAAGCATTGTAGGCCAGTAAAATAGTGATTTGGCTTTCTGTGACATAATAGGGAACCCTGGATGACGGAATGCAACCAGTTTAGGACGATTGGTATGAAAGAGATTATTACTATTACCTGGTCGTTAGTCATCTGCAGTGTTCTTCGGGTTTTCCTCGTCACGGACCTACATATAATATTACATTTGATTACATAATTCTGATACACATACTTTAAATATACTTTTGCTTTAGGGTTTCCGTTCGAAGTGTTTATTGTTTGCTTAGCTGCGGACCCTTGTTTCAGTTCGAAGTGTTTATTGTTTTGCTTATTGCTGCTGACCCTGTTTCCGTTCGAAGTGTTTATTGTTTTGCTTATTGCTGTCGACTCTTGCTGTGTTCAGTTTGTAACAGTTCGGCGCTCCGACCCAGATATTCAATGCTCGCGATCTCTTGGGTTAATGAATTTTCTTGTTTAGATACGGTTTTAACAATAGGCACGGATGTTTCTATATTTTTTAGTCCAATTAATGGTTCTTTGCAGTATGGTGCGGGATTGCGGGATAATGCGTCAGCTATGATATTTGCTTTCCCAGGTAGATATCTTAACTTAGCTTCAAAGACCTGAATAATCATATGCCAACGAGTTCCTTTGGGACTGTGTTTAAAGCCTTTGAAAAAACTCGGTAAGTGACTTAACAGGATAGCCGTAGATTATGAACTTAAAATGTACTAGTGAGTTAAAGATACCTAGCCCTTCCCTGCCTATTACTGCATATCTACTTTCAGAGGGCTTTAGTTTACGTGAATAGAAAGCTATAGGAAAGAACTGTTTATAATATTGCTGAAGTAGTATCCCTCTTACCCCTTGGTCTGAGGCGTCTGTTGCAATAAAAAAAAAATTCCTTATTTAAATCAGGGATTTTAAGTTAGGTGAGCTGCATTATTCCGCTTTTAAGATATCGAACGCCTGTTGATGCTTTTCAGACCATAATAAATCTATGCTCTTCTTCGTAAGATCTGTTAAAGGAGCTGTCATGATTGAAGAGTTACATATTTACATACGATTGTAATACCCACTACAGCGCGAAAGTGCTGTATCCCCTTTACGTTAATAAGTACCGGAAGTTATGAATAGCCGACACCTTACCATGGACTACTTTAAGACCTTGACTAGACACATAAAACCTAAATAAACATGTTCAGTTTTTTAAAAACTCACATTTAGATATTTTACTCTGAGATTATTTGTCTTTGTCTCTATAGCACTAGCTCTAGTTTATGTGAATGTACTTCTAAGGTATTAGAAAAGATTACAAGACCATCCATATAGGCATGTAGGGTATCCCCTAAAAGTCTCCAAACACTATATTGTAATTGGGGCGCAACGTAATCCGGAGGCATACGTAAAAATTGATAATGTCCCCTGAGTGTGCTGAAAACGGTGTATGAGGTACAATCACTTAGGTAATGGTATCTGGTAAAAGCCTTTAAGTAAGTCCAAGCTGGTGAAAAATTTATTCTAACGTTTGAGGGAAAAATTATATGGGCTATTTGATTTCCTAATGACTCCTATTACTAACATTTTTCAACTTCGTCATTCATCTCTATTTTGAAATTTCTTTTTTTTTTTGGGGGAGCCTATACGAAGGTATGTATATAGCTTTATGTTTCTCCTTAGACCGTATTTTGTGTTAAATGACATCCGTTTTTCCCCAGAGATCACTCGCTAGTGGAGAAACTTCCTGGTATTCAGATAAAAGATAAAAAAAAATTTCTGCTGAATCACCTCAGCTTGGATGACTTTACGGATATTACTTTAGATAGAGTATAAGAGAGATTCATCTACGACTGGTTTGGCGTGATTAAAAATTAGCAACAATAAAAAATGCGATATTTATAACTTCCGTATCCACGATATGTATAGGTTTGTGGATCACTAGATTTAACTTGGTGCTGCAAGTCAACCATGTCTAGGGCTTTGTTCACGGAAATCGTTATATTTCAGAGTGTCGGGAAGGATTAAAATTTCAGATCCCAGCAAAGTCTTTTTACACGCACTAAGACATTCGAGGGTGCATGCTTCTCGAGATTTTGCGTGCAAACTGCAACTGCGGTTGTGGGAGAATTCTGTTGGGTCGTTGAACAATATCACGATTTATGAGACAATGATTTGTTCCTCTATATAAGTTATTATTTGCTTAACTGTCTCTTTTTTGTTCACACGGATTTTAATATGTTTGAAGGTTTATAGAATTTTCCTTTGATAAACACGCCTTATTTTGGCCGGGAGGTATGATAAATATTTTGTATACCCCTAGATGAATATCTTACAATTACACTAGATACAGATCAATGTTTTTTATAACTATAGAGGTATCTGTAAGCACTCGCTTATCCGGACTTCTCATTAGGGAAGTTCGAACAACAGACAGTGAGTCTGTAAATACAGGATATTACGTGTACTAAAGGAATAAAACAAGATATTCTCATCTTTACAGCGCGTACAGTCGGGCTTAATCCACCACTACTTATAATAACTTATGTATTAAAAAAAATGAGAACCTGCTCTGATTACTTGATACGGTCGTGTGATTCATAGGAAAAATCCTTTAATTCAAAAAGATATTGGCATGAATGATCCAACATCACTTTTCCCGCTCTGCTAGAGTCGCTTACTTTGAATGTGCTATGCTTTGAACACTCGGCAGATTTAACTGACCCTGACCATCTGACTAGGTGACACAGTACCCAAGTTTGCTTAAGCACGATTTGTTTGTTTCTGAAAGGGCTACTGTTTAACTATTTCTTTTTGTAACAATTAGGATCCATCGGCAACGTATTGAGTGTTTTTAGCATTCTGTTGTTGGTTACGTATAAAGCAACGAACGTATGAATGACGAACTATTAGGAATTGAGCGATTACTATTAAGACAAGTTATCTCTACTGCATTCAATATTAACTGTTTGTACTTGCTGTTGTTTACTTCATTCTTTGCTAAAATTTGAAATAGTGAGGGATCCTGGTCAGTGCATTTAGCCTAATGAAAGTTTTTTATAGACATGTTATTCCTTGCAATCCAGCTGTATTTTTAAAGTTAAGTTGAGTCATTGAGGTTAGATTTTTTTTATATAACTCAAAAAACTCAAGGCTAAAACTGCGATCGGGACTTTGCAAAGGAGCATTTATTGTCATGACCCGAAATAGTGTTACCTCTAATTTATCTAGATTTGTACGGGTGTTCCACTTGTTTTTGTGTGTTTTCTAATCACTACGGTGCCTAACGACCCTATCCATGCATCTGTATAAATACAGACGTCCACTGCGTAAACGCATATTCACTGTTTAATACGATTTGTTACGTAAAGGATTAATAATCACCCAAAATGATAAAATTAACACAGTATATGATTATGATATTTCAGTAGAACTTCTGGAAACAGAAACTCAAAGATAAAAAACTCGCAGTAGCGCATCCCAATGATAGATAATTTCTGTAAAAAAAAGTAGATTAAGATGTCTCGTAACTTCAGCCACAGGAATAACGAAACTCGACCTGCAAAGGAAACACTCAAAGTTACTCCAAATGAATAAAAAGGTTGTACTTAGCTTGATTTTGTGGGAAGTCACGGTGTTCCGATAACGATGTGCCCTTGGCCCTCCTTCTCTATTTAGCGGATGACCTGGTTTGGCTTCAGTTTTCCCCCGTGCGCGTTGTTTGGATGATTTGAGCCCTTGAAGATCCGATGATGCAGACGCGTTCGGTTTGTTTCTTGAAGTGCCAGAAATGCTCACTAACGATGTTTTCTTGAATGATTCTAATGAGAGACGAAGCTTGCGTTGCCGTAGGAAAAAGACACGTCGGGTTTGTTTCTTGGAGTTATTCACTACTGAAATTGCTCACTAAACGATGATACTAAGTTGCTTGAAGAATCTGTTGCTTTTGTCGTCGTTGACTTCTGATGACACATTGTTCATTATTCTGTTTTTTCTTCGGAAGACGTTGTAGAGTTCTTGTTGTTTTCTGAAGTCACTCACTAAACGATGATACTAAGTTGCTTGAAGAATCTCTTGCTTTTGTCGTCGTTGACTTCTGATATACATCATTCATTATTCTGGTTTTTCTTTGGAAGACGTTGTAGAGTTCTTCTGGTACGCTGCCACCATTATTAGGGCTGTTGCCTTGTATAATAAGGCTCCCTATGAGGTAATGTTAGACTTGCGATAATCTTACGCTAAGTCGGTTGGTATTGCACTTCCATATTCATTGGAGTGTCTTGGGGTTTGTAGATCACTTATGAAGTCGGTATTATCTTCTTTGGTTATGACGACGATGTGTAAACTCATGATTGATTTCTTTCTGATGTAGGTTCTTAGTAGAAAAACGAAGTATAAAAATACGTATATTCTTCTGAGATTACATGGTGAAGATCAGGTATGATTGTACAGGTCTTCTAATGACGATAGCTTGATCGCTTCTGCCAATGATGATGGCTAATTCTATTCTCTCCTGTTCTACATGATAAAGCTTAGGTAAAGAGGTACAGGTCTGCCAATGATGATGGCTAACTCTATTCTGTCTACCATCTTGGTTACAAATCATAAAGGAAGCAGACAGTAGCTCGAACATATGAACATACATACAAAATGAGACACATTACTAATCACGTAGGCCATTTGAATTATAGGTAGCGGTAGTTGTCTCAAGCAGGGAGCTTGGACTAATGTTTCAAAACAAATGAATGAACACAGGTGACGGCACGTCATCTTAGCCTACTTTATGGTATACGTCATCTTAGCATCTCTGGTCTGATCACATTCCTGCAAGCAATCTGGTTGACCTCTTTAGTTTTAGTCTTTTATATATATATATGTTATATATAGAATAGATATATATAAATATATATCCTGATATAGATATATTATATATATATATGATATATATATATATATATATATTATATATAAAATATATATATATAATAGATACAATATATGATAGATATATACAATATAATATATATATATATATATATATATATATATATATATATATATATATATATATATTATATATATATATATATATATAACTTCTCAGAGTCTGTTTTTAAATCCCCACTATGATATCAAGGCATTTTCACTTTCAAAAAATATTGTAAACTATTGCAGAGGTGCAAGTTCTGGTACGTGGAATTGAATTTTGTGGATTGGCATTGTCCAATTCCATCGCCCTGGGGATTCCATAGGTTTCCCAAATGTATTTTTAGGAACCTGTGGTCGTTAGTTATTTAGGTTAATATGCACATTTTTTTTAAAAGTTTTCTGACTTCAAAGAGAATGCCTCGCAAGAAGCATAAAGAATTCGGAGATCGCCAAGAATTCGTTCCAAATGAGTTTTATTCTTTGTAACAGAGAGAAATCTGCGAGAATAATAGGGTACGAAATATAATCTGCATGAGGATAAGTATAACGATAACTATATTTTCACTACAACATCGAACATTTTCTTACGAGCCAACCAGGTCTTGAACTAAAGTAAATTGTGAAAGCTTCATGAATACTAATGTTTCATCATAAAGGAACATATGCAAATGATTTGGCAGAGAGAATTAGATTTTTGTTACCAATATTTCCGGAAAAAGACTGATTCTCGCTTGTCTTGCAAAGTCTTCATCAAGTCGCATTTCCCGCATTTAGCCAGGACTTTTCAGGTCCTGCGGCCACCATGAAAATATTCTTGCAGCCCCAGAATTTCTACACGCATTTTCCGTGGTATCTCGTCTCCTCTTAAAAGGACAGTAATTGCTCTCAGTAATTTGTTTATACTTTTGCCGAATATCTTAAAAGAGTCGGGGAGTGTATCGTCGGGTATTTCAAGTCGATTCCAGTTTATGGCATTTCGTTTTACTCTGAAAAAAAAAATGCAATTTATTCTATTTATATGTTTTTACTTAAATAGAATCTGAATAAAGTAAGGCACTTTCTTATTTATTTCACGATACTTTTAATTTCAGCTTGGATTTCAGATATTATCCGTATCTGGACAAAATCACGTTACTTTAATAAAGATCTTAATGAAGCATGCGTTGAAGGATGATGGTGCTAACTGGTTCTAACTAGAGATTATTTCAGAGATGTTGTTATCCATGTCTTTAAAACGAACTAAGATTAATAGTTGAAATTTCGTCAAGCCACTTACAGCTATCAACGATAACATTTCTGATAATTCCCACGTTCGCTGATACTGACGGTTTTCAACTCTGACCTTCAGCTAGTAACCTTGGCCCGGAAATAGAGCCTTCCCCTGCTCTCTCTCTCTCTCTCTCTCTCTCTCTCTCTCTCTCTCTTCCCCTACATTGTTTATTTAGAGGAACGTAGGTTTACCAGTCTGTCCCACAAAGAGTTTCCCTCGATTGCATCCCATCACTTCTACATGCAGTTCTCACAGAGGTCTCTCGTTCTTTTGGCGATACAATATTTATGAATTACAGGTTCGTTGACTTTCTATTCCACCCTTCAACGTTTTCGTATCGTCGTGGAGAGGCATTCAATTGTACATTTCTTTTATATCAGTTCCAAACAGTCTTCGTACTCAGCCGGTATGATGGATTATCTGGCGGAACAGTACTTGCTGGATTGCAGTTTCCAGTTTTCCCTCGAGTACTCACATCCTGCGAGAGCAAAAATGTTCATCAGTCACTCACGGCTACACGATTCCCTATTCCCCGAACCAACTAAATTTTGCCTTTAGCTAAATTTTGCCTTTCTTTTGCAGCTAATGACAAACTTGAATGTTCTTTCCTGTGCCTTATTAACTTTCATATACAAAATAAGCACAATACAGGTGATTTGTCTGGTAGACGGTCATTTGTTATCACTTTACCAAAAGCGGAAAATCTGACTCTTCCTCGGCAACGCGAAAGTTACGAAAATGTCCCTCCTCGCTCTCTCTAGTGCATTAAATTTCTCTTCCAGCATAACGCATTTTTCTGGGTGATTTACGGTTTAATTTATCTCAGTGTCAGGGTGTCCCCCCCCCCCCCCCCCCACCCCCCCCCCCCCCCCCCCCCGTTGTTCCTCCGACTCGAATTTTCGGCTTCATTCCGAGTGAATAATGAAATTGTGCTGAATGCATCTTCTCTTTTTCATCCGCGAAAATTTGTGCAGGATTGCGGTCGCATTCAAACGAAAACTGTTGTAATATGTCGCATTTTCTGGTAGTTTTAATTCACGCCGGGGAACAATGTAATCTGAGGTAATTGCCTCTGCCAAATGACCCAGAACCACTGCGAGGCTATCTGCGTCTGTTCGCGTTTTAATTAAAATCTAACTGAAAGGACAAAGGTAGCATTAGCCAATGGCTCAGGAGCGAAATCGTAGCATAAGCTTTAATAGAAATATACGTTATATAATCTTGTGTTGTTGACAAATAAATCAAGAGTAAAATAAACAAAATATAAAAAGAACAGGGTAAAAACCTGCATGAGCAATTGCCTACACGCAACTGACTGGAGTTGCAACCTCGTGGACCGCTATACATCATAGCATTATTAGTGAACAAGTAAATATTCTGATATGATTAAGGCATAAAGAGAATGGTAGGAAATGAAGTTTGAAGATAAAATGAATAAGAAAAAATATAATAGCAATGCTTCAGAAAATCTGTTTGAAACCAAGTTCAATAACGATAAATGAGTACGATTTTTTTTAGCAGCACATAACGATAATAAATTGGTAAGAGTACATAGAAGAATGTGCTGTCTCACACAGTACAAAGTAAGGCATCGGAAATAGCATCGTAAGTTTGAAAACTGGTTATTAGTAACTGGGAATTTTCAAGATTGCATTTAACAAAGTGGCTTAACTATACAAGCTCATTGGAAATTTCAGGTTGGGAGAGCTTAGCAACAGAGCATGGCCGATATAAAACTACTGATTAGTAGCTAATGTTACTAGGTTACATATTTAAGCACTGGTAAATAAACATAGCTTGAAAAACAGTTCTGTATGAAAACAGCAAATTCAAAGTAATTCTACTTGAGAGTAACTCAGTCATGGAAAAATATACAGGATTGATTCTGGAAAATAATTTGAATACAGTATAATATGACGTGACTAAGTCTCAAACAGGTAATGAGATGAATGTTGAAGAGAATCATTTAAAACAGATGGTAATCCAAATAATAGTTCATGTTTTTAAAAACTCAAGCTGTCAACAGCAACTCAAAAGAGGAGCGTCAAACAGGTGATAATTATCAGAGCTCAGGTAAACTGTTTAATTAACGGACAAGGTGATGCACTGATATATCAAATAAACGTTTATGAAGAAATATCTATCCCAGTAATTATATAGAAAGGTATAAAATAAGGAAAGATGGACTGTTCCACAACACTAATGAAGAAATTCTGGTGTCATGGTTCAGATAATCAGACGAATAAGAAAAGAATCCCAGCAGAAGCGGATAACTACCAGGTAATGTAATACTTTTACAAAAAAGAACCCAAGCAGAAGCGAGCATCCAACAGATAATGTAGCACTTTCAGAAAAAAGAATCCCTGTAGAAGCGGATAACTAACAGGTAATATAATACTTTTACAAAAAAAAGAATCCCAAGAGAAGCGAACATCCAACAGTTAATGTAACACTCTCAGAAAAAAGAATCCCAGCAGAAATGGATATCTAACAGGTAATATAATATTTTCACAAAAAAGAATCCCAGCAGGAGCGAACTTAATGTAGTACTTTCACAAAAAAAAAAAAAGAATCCCAGCAGAAGCAGATATCTAATAGATATGTAATACTTTCACACAAAAAATCCCAGCAGAAGCGAACATGGAAACCGTTAATATATTATTTTCACAAAAAGGAATCCCAGCAGAAGCGGATATCTAACTGTTAATGCAGTACTTTCACATACCAAGTCGCATTACGAAAAAACTTCGTAGAACAGCGATCAATGTACAACACTTTACAGGTTAGAAATCAGTGGATAAAATCAAATACAGATAAAACAAAGTGAGATAAAATAGCTGCAGGGCTCCTTACCCCTGGGAAGCTTAATTTCCATCTGTCAATTCCTCGAAAGGGCGGCCTTCACACATCTGGAAAAGTTCTTTGAATCATAGATGAAAACCCTCATAAAGGTAAATAAATCGTTGTATTTTCTCTCAATGACCCACTACTTCAACAAGCTTTCATGCGTATTTAAAGGTAAAAATACTAATATGTGTGTTTTGCGATATCTTTTTTATAAAATTGTTTCTAATTAGATTAACATATTTAAAGCTTCTAATGATTTTGCACTGTAGCTTATTTTATATTTCAATTAAGAAGTAGAGGTACAATGATGAGTGTTGGTGATATGCCCAGTGAAATGGAAGAATTACAATCAATAATATCCTACAGATAACCCGGTTAGTGTTGAGGAACAATTCTAGCTAGATTCTGGAAGATAATGATTTTTCTTCATCTGATGGCCAGAATGCAGCATTTTTCGATAAAAGGAAAGCTCCATCAATTGACAACACATATACCGATTAAATATTTAGATACAATAAAATCTTGCGGGCAGAAGCTCATTATATGTTATTATTAATCACCAGATTGTCTCTTGCCAGAAGGCATAACCCCTAAAAGAGTACAATTTTCGATTAAAAAAGAATTACAATTCATTGCATCATTTATCATATGTATGGTCAGACTTTAAATAATCTGTTATATCTAGAAATCTTAAATCAAGGTCTATGACCCAAATTAGTGTTCATGAACCGAAACTAAGGTCATTGAACCCAAGTTAGTGTTTGTGAACCCAAGCTAGGGTCAATGAGATCAAATTTGGGCTCCCAAACCCCTTACACATCAGGAGTTCTGAATAAGGGGTATCCATACCCCTTGCGGGTTTGAGAACCACATGGTAGGGGTATGGGACTTGATCTCTAGATATTTGTTTATATTTGATTTCAATGTGTCAATATGTAAATAAATAACTATATAAAAATATCAAGGTATTTTATTTTCTTGTATGTTGTATACCTAGCTATTCATATCAAACACATGTTGTATACCTAGCTATTCATATCAAACTAAGTATATTAAGTGGACTTGAGCAAAGGGAGGTATGGAACAATATTGGGCGATTCATTGGGGGCCCTGGAGTCATCAAAAGGTTAAGAAACCCTCCCTTAGATCTTTACTCCTGGAGCTTCTTTATACATGCCACAAAGACCGGCCGTTTTGATCATGCCTTCATGCCACTGGCTGACACAATATGGCCTTCTTTCTTTACATATTTCTCTCACCATACAAAACAAAAAAACAAAAATCCTCAGTTATCTAACTCATCTCTTATAAAAGACGCAGTTTTACCATCACTTCACGCGCACATTAGTCCACTAACTAACGTTTTCTCTAGCGGTAATCAGACTTGATTTTGGGCAAATTTTTCAAGCTTGGGGTTCGAATTTTGAATCATGTTCCCAAGTGATGTGTCTGTCAGCCAGCTTTAAGCTTCGTTAAAGAAGAGGCACCGTAACATCATTGATTTTGGGAATTATATTGCAGTAAAACTAGCTGACTGACCGATTCTCTCTCTCTCTCTCTCTCTCTCTCTCTCTCTCTCTCTCTCTCTCTCTCTCTCTCTCTTTCACATCATGCACATCTATTTGTGTATGTATGTACACAACACAATATATATATATATATATATATATATATATATAATATATATATATATATATATATATATAGTATGTCTATACATTATAAATGTAATATATATGCGAGAGAGAGAGGAGAGAGAGAGAGAGAGAGAGAAGAGAGATAGAGATAAGAGAGAGGAGAGAAGAGAGAGAGAGAGAGAGAGAGAGTCAAATTACTGCATCAAAAAAAATAATCGGAGCTCAATTTCTGCTCTCGCTTTCTCTTTATTAGCGGCCTGATCCTTTCGAAAACTTGAATTAAATCTAGACTTCATTGAAAGGTCTCTTTGGACAAATTCCAAGAACTACTTGTTTTGCTTTATTGGAATATATTTATAATTAATCCAATTTTTGCCGACGAAGGGTCAAACACTTAACGCTTCACAATCCGCTAAGGTTCTTTCATATATTAGATGAAAGGAAACTCATGTAAGATGAGAGAGAGAGAGAGAGAGAGAGAGAGAGAGAGAGAGAGAGAGAGAGAGAGAGAGAGAGTTGGATTACAGTTCCGATGATAATCAATTTACCGTAAAAAAATAACTTCTCTTCCTATGTCCTTACGTATTGAACACCCAATTTATTTGTAGGAAAATCGGGGAATATACAAAAATTACAATAAAATAAAACGATTATATCAAAGATTAAAAACAAATGAGTTTATAATAAAGTCAATGACAAGACCCACCCCTGACATCCCGTCTGAAAGTCATCAGACAGTACTTTTAGGCTGGAGAGTCAGATGGCAGCTGTTCCAGCAGGGATCCAGATACCAAAAAACCCATGACCAAGGAGAGGCGACCAGAATATTTAGTAGCTCTTGCAGTTAATGAGACGTCCGTGTGGTGCAGTGGTACTTCACTCTTGGAAGGAAATAAAATGTTCATTTTACAGAACTGACAATACAGAATTAACATTCTGATATACAGTACAAAGGTCGAGGCTTTTAAAAATGGCACGTTATCAGTGGTCTGGTTATCAATAATGATTCTAAAATTGATGGATATTTTTTCTCATTAATGATTCTAAAAAAATTTATGGATATTTTTTCTCTATAACGATTCTAAAATTGACGGATATTTTTTCTTTATAATGATTCTAAAATTAACGGATATTTGTCATCTAAAGTACAAATAAAATATTTATGATCAAGGTAGCGTAAACGTTTTTTTTTATAAGCAACGGTAGGATATATGCACTTTGAATCTTTTTCTTTTTATAATCTTAAATTAATTTTTCCTCATATCAACACGGCAGCTAAACTAAGAATTACACGATCTAAATCACGCTATTACACAATTTTCCTATGATCTGAAGCAAACGTTCGGATACACTGGTTATATGACTATATATATATATAATATATATATATATATATATATATATATATATATATATACATACTACATATATATATATATATATATCATATAATATAATATATATATATATATATATATATATATCTATATATATATATTCCCCTTTCTTTCACCATACGTTTTTTCCAATTAGGGAGGAAAGCCATAGAAACTAGTAGCCTTCCGGTTTTCAACAAGGTATTCGGAATAACACTGCTTTAAACATATATATATATATATATAATATATATATATATTATATATATATATATATATATATATATATAGAGAGAGAGAGGAGAGCGAGAGAGAGAGAGAGAGAGAGAGAGAGAGAGAGCAAATTATTTTAAAATCATCCCTTATGGCCAAGAAACAAGAAAGCCGGAAATTCAAGACTAACTGAACGCTAGCTCTAACGGCGTCCAAAGCCAACAACGCTTTCGAGACAGGGAGCAAAAAGCATCGATCAATTTACCCGGAAGTAATGACAATTGAATTACGGACAATGAAATCCTCTCCGACGGAGAGCAGACGAAGCGAGAATAGCATGACATTTCACTTCTATTCCAGAATAAATAAACCTTTTTTTCACTTTGTACTGTTAAATGTATATTTCAGTGTCGCAGGACCTTTGGTGCCTGAAACTTTGTATTTGCTGCAAAGAGCCAATATTTTTTTCTGTCCTCCCTGGCGCACGGTAGTACAACTTCCATTAAGAGACGTGCTGATTAATGCGTAACCTGAAATGTCTTTGGCAACACATGAATGAAATTAAATAGGGTACGAGGGCACTAAGCCTACTGAGTCACGGGGGGAAAAGGGATACAAAATGTTATGGTGACGAAGTATAATTTGCATATTTAATTAGGCAAACGGTTTTCAATGCAATCAATCTGAAAGCGTCTCAATTTTCAAAAGACCTTTCTGGTTATTTTCGTACTATACTTTACCTATTGGGTCGAGTTCTTTGATGGAGGTGAGCAAGTCTAAATTTAGACAATCACCATGTACAACAGAAGGATTGGGCATGAAAAATAGATTCAGATAAAAGGGGATATTATGTTAAAGTACTTTCAAGGTATGCCAGCTGTATGATATACGAACATTCAAGGAGCTTCGGAACGTCTGACAAGAACATTATCAATGATGTTGGAAACCTACAGTGACGACGGCGTTTAAATACCGAAATGTACTACATTGCATTTATTCCATGAATATAAAGTAACATGTAAATGCTTTCAAATACGATGTACTAAAGCTCATTTATTTAGGCTTTCAGCAACTGTTATTACACAATCCTTTTTGGTACCCATGAAACTATACGGTCCGATTCTCTCTCTCTCTCTCTTCTCTCTCTCTCTCTCTCTCTCTCTCTCATTACCAGATAATATTTGTGTCTTCGGTAAGCTAAGCAGCTACATAATAAGTAACGATGTTAGAACAAATTTTCAAAGGATTCACCGATGTAATTCCACAGAAAAAAAAAAAAAAAACACTTACGCGTCCGACGAAACATGCTTAACTAGCTCTGAATATGTTTCTCAACCATTTAAGATAAAACACGATCGAGAGCAATATATATATATATATATATTATATATATATATATTATATATATATATATATATATATATATATATATAAAATATTATTATGCATTACGTTTTATATATATATATATATATATATATCTATATATATATATTATATATCTATATATATTCATAATATTACATATATGTATATTTATATATAACAAAAAGTGACAGAGATCAACTCTGGCCTCAACAACAAATGTCTGAGTAAACTGTGCTGGCAATCCACCTTCTTGAGGAAGGAAAACGGAATTGAAAACGACATTCTAAGAAGCCTAAATGGGATACGGGCTTTCAGAAGTACCTTTCCAGAGAGCTCTTACCCAGAAAAGCACCAACGTCGATTCCAGCACTACGGTTGATCCCCAGGTAAACATACGAGTCAGTCCCTTGGAGTTCAATGAGGCCGGAGCGAATGTGAGTCATGTTTGAATACAAATTCACCGAGTTTAGTATTGGTCGTCGCACGAATGTACCCGTGGGAAAAATTAACCTCAGAAATTTATACAAAAGATTGTTCATAGTCGTGTTTATTGTCGGAAGCTTATATTATGAAGACACACGCTAATAAATCACACACATATATGTATATGAAATAAAAAAAAAGCACCGTATCGTGTTTCTCAGTTATCTACAGAAGGATCCACATACCTTTGTTTAGAAAGACGAAATGTCACAGTTATAACCTTGTTTAGAGAAGAAATGTATATAGTTTTTACAAATATTTTTGCAAATACATTTAGTCTTTCTAAACAGGAATATTACTGTGGATCCTTCTCCAGATATGCATATATGTATACATACATTTCCTTTCAAGAGATATTTAAGAGCTAAACAAACAAAATCGTCTGATATATAGTCATAGATGAGGAACGCAGCAAGCCACAAAAACCCTTTCCGTCATATCGTGCTCCGAGAAAATCACGTCAAAACATCTGGATTTTTGTGGTCTTATGTAAATGAAGGTTTAAGAAGCAATTCCCAACCATGAATAGCATTATTTTAGGATTCGTGATGAAGAAAAATTATATATCTATGATATAACATATTGACTAAAGGATTATAAGAGGTTTTTCTCAGTCTTACGTAAACAAGTCATGTAAGCTGGTTAAAAGTTCGATCGGTGAAGACTAGAGAGGATTTAAGCAGTTATCTTTGAGGAGAGCTGATTTTTCATTAGTTTTTTTTATAATGACTTCGAATATGTTATTTCATGTGTATTGATGAGTGAAGAGTATAATCACTTGTCGCTCTCTCAATACCCTGAACAAAATCAATCGTAAATATCATCTGACATAATACGAAGGAATACACAGCTGATGTGCATCATGTTATTTCTATCCTACAGATATCTCTCTTCAAAACTTCATGTGTTTAGGAATCCAGGCAAAGTGCTTTATACTCTCACGACCGAAAGAGTTTCACTATTCGTAACTGATGCGAAGTCCATAAGGAAACGCAAAGCGAAATATGAAAAGAAATACAGCGGGGCTCCGAACAACACCGTCGATTCCATGACAATCGGGACCGCAGAGATTTAAAAGGATTTCCCTTTTGCTTCCCTTTGTTGCGTTCGCGTCTGGTCCTTCCCTCGCCCCTTTTTATCAACCTTTTCTATGGAATCCATCTTTGTCTCCCGTTCGCTTTTCTTTGGTTTCGTGGAATGGCTGATGGACAGAGAGAGAGAGAGAGAGAGAGAGAGAGATTGTTACTGAGTAAACAAGGATTACGAAAGAATTCCCCTCTGCCTAAATTCGGGGAATGAACGAGTTGACTACATAAGCTTTCTCATGAGGTCTTTGTGTTGGGGAAATATACGCAACTGAGGGGGGGGGGGGGGGGGGGGAGGAAGGTAAAGTAACTCCTCGATTATTGATTTATTAGAATTTTATACATGTGTTACATACACAGCTACAGGGTTATTACTTGAAAATGATCGCACACCTTAGAAGAAAATACCTCGTCTATACCTGGTCACAGTGCTTACTTTAACATGATTACTTGGGTGTTCAACCACATATGAAAAACGGTGAAAATACGGAAAATTCCTCCAGAAATATATGCTAACGTAAAAACAACCTATCAAAGCTTAGTATATTGATATCAGTGGCTCCATAAGGTGTTAGTCTTTCGTTTCTCGGCAGACTTTTGGATACGAAATTAATTCTTTGACTCCTAGCTGAAGCTGGTACCAACAGCAGCAATCCTGATTGTAGAGCCAGTAGGAATATTCGTCAATAGGACATCAACGATTAGGAATGATGAGTTGAGTTGAATATAGAATTTAGGCCAAAGGCCAAGTACTGGGACCTATAAGGCCATTCAGCGGTGAAACGGAAATGGACAGTAAAAGGTTTGAAAGGTGTAACAGAAGGAAAACCTCAAAGCAGTTGCGCTATGAATCAAGTGTTATGAGAGGATGGAAAGTAAGATGAACAGAATATGAAATGATGTACGGTAAAGGGAACGAAAGTGGTAGCAGCTAAGGGCCGACGGCACGCTGTTAAGAACCTTAAGTAATGCCTACAGTGCACCGCATGAGGTCCACTGACGGTACTTATCACCTAAGGGAGATTAACACTGATGCAACACTGCTTCGGTCAATAATAGACAAGTGGTTCTCTGTGGGTGGTCGGCGGATGCCGATCGATAAGGAGTCTGATTTCGATAGAGATCTGAATCACTCTGCTGCTTCTTGACCTCTGACCTCCTTATAGGCCTTCCGTTTCCAGTGCTTTTGGCTTGGGTCCGTGATGTACGATTCCCGTTACTCGGGCCATCTGGCGATTCAGGTGTTCTGCCCTTGTTTTTCGGTTTATCTGGAATATGGGAAGCTATAGCTATATACATATATATATGTGTATGTATGTATGTAAGTATAAACAGTTCGACAGTGATTTGTCGGCGAGAGGCGGTATTACCTTACATACCTCGCCTGATAGCCGAGTAGTATAAGATGCGTCACTGCAGTCGTTAGTTCTTGTCTTCCTCTGGTTCGATCCCACGAGACGATGAACTTATCATCAACTGAAAAATTCCCCTTTAGTTAACATATATGTAAATATATTAGTGCCGAGGTAGAGGAAACTGGATATGAAGGACATTTGTAGCATAATGCTTGTACTATATGAATCACGGTGGAGTGATAAAATTAATTCTATATATATATATAAGGCCATTTGGAGATGAGGTCGCTAGCCCCAAGCCATTCTTGAACGGGAGTGAACCACGTATCTAGCAATCATTTTAATGCAAATTTGTCAGGGAACACATCGTATAACATTTTGTAAAATAACTGTATCACCAGTAGATTCTACACACACACACATTATATATATATATATATATATATATATATGATATATATATATATATATATATATATTATACATATATATACATATATACACCCTATATAATAAAATATATAAATATATATACTATATATATAATTATATATATATATATATAATGTATATATATATATATATATATGTATATATATAACATATTAGACATATATATGTGTGTATACATACATACATACACACACACACATATATATATGTGTATATATATATATATATATATATATATATAT
>NC_061106.1:13777380-13794880 GCF_015104395.2 Macrobrachium nipponense
ACTTCCCTATTGAGAAATCCGGAGTCCGACTATCGGGCATCGGTAATAATGAACTAAGTGTTGTCCAGTTGTAATTGTAGGCTATCCATCTATGTGCATTCAAAACATTGTTCTAGCTCCTGCAAAGAATGGCGTGTTTATCAAGGGAAAATTCTACAAATCTTCCAACACATTAAAATCCATTTTGGACAAAAAAGAGACAGACAATCAAACAGTAACGTACATTGAAGAACCAATTACCCGTCTCATGAACCATGATATTATTCGAGCCACCCAACATAATTCTCGTAAACTTGTACTGGCAACTTACACGCAATCTCTCGGGCCGAATACACCCTCGTATCTTTTAGTGCGTCTTAGAAAAACTTTGCCAGGATCTGAAATCTTTATCCTTCCAGACACTCTGAAAATTAATGGAGATCTCGTAACACAAGCATTGTACACTGTTGACTCTCAGCATCAGGTCAACATTGAAGTCTGTAGCCACTTGAATATCGATTTAGTAATCAAACAAAATCAGCATATCTTAGATATTGAAGTGTACAAATACTGCATTCTTACCGTCGCTGAAATTAACCCCGCTCAACCCACTGTCGACGAGCCCCTTTTACAATCAATCAAAAGTAAAATCGATGCAGACATTGAAGAAGTGGGGATCAAACAGAAATTTTTTTAACTTTTGTCTAAATATCACACATGATGTCTTTTCCCCTAGTGAGGGATCTCTAGGAAAAACAGATGTCATTGAACACCACATACGGTTAAAAGACAAGAATAAAGTTATTTAACGTACCCACGTACCATCTTCCTATGAAATTTCAGAACGAAATCAATGAAGAAGTAGACAAAATGTTAGAAGAAGGGGTTATTAGGAAGTCAAACAGTCCTTTTAACTTTCCTTTAATTGTTGTGCCAAAAAAAAGATCAGACTTGGCAAATTTGCAGAGATTTCCGTCGCTTTAATGAGGAAACGATTCCTGATCGTTTTACGGTGCCATGTACCGACGATATCTTATCCCTGTTAGGACAGAATAATTACTTCACATCGCTGGACTTTCTCAAAGGCTTTCACCAGATACCCTTAGATATGGAGAGTACACCTTATACTGCCTTCAGCAAATCCAGGGGACACTATGAATTTTTACGTATGCCTTTCAACTTACGTTACGCCCCGATCACATTTACCAGAATGATTAATATAGTGTTTGGTGACTTGCTAGGTGAAATTCTTCATGCCTAAATGGATGATCTTGTAATCTTTTCTAATACCTTAGAAGAGCACTTGCATAAACTTGAACTAGTTCTACAGAGATTAAGACAACATAATTTAAGAGTAAAAATATCCAAGTGCGAGTATTTTCAGTCCGAACTAGTCTATTTAGGTTTTACAGTATCTCATCAAGGTCTTAAGGGAGTCCACAATAAGGTGTCAGCTATCCTTAACTTTCCGGTACCTACTAACGTTAAGGGCATACAACAATATCTCGGGTGTACAGGATATTACCATCAATTTGTGTGTAATTATTCACTAATGGCAACTGATCTTACAAAGAAGGGTGCAGATTTTATATGGTCTGAAATGCACCAACAGGCGTTCGATACCTTGAAAGAGAAATTGTGCAGGTCACCTATCTTAAAATTTCCTGATTTCAGTAAGGAATTCTTTATCGCAACTGACGCCTCAGATCAGGGGGTAGGAGGGGTACTACTTCAGCAATGTGATAAACAGCTTTTCCCGATAGCTTTTTATTCACGTAAACTGAAGCCCTCTGAAAGTAAATATGCAGTAATAGACAAGGAAGGGCTAGCTATCGTTAACTCATTAGTACATTTCAAATTCATAATCTATGGTTATCCTGTTAAGGTCCTTACTGACTATAAGCCGCTCACCAACTTCTTCAAAGGCTTTAATCACAGTCCCAAAAGAACTCGGTAGCATATGATCATTTAGGACTTTGGAGCGAAGATAGGATACTTACCTGGGAAAGCAAATATCATCGCTGACGCATTATCCCGCAACCCTGCACCAACATGCTAAGAACCATTAGCTGAATTAGAAGATATGAAACATCCGTACCAACTGTTAAAATAGTATCCAAACAAGAAAATTCATTAATCCGAACGATCGCGAATGTTGAAGGCATGGGTTGGAGTGCTGAACTGGTACAGACTGAACAAAAGAAAGACCCTCAGTTAAGTAAAATAATAGATGCTTTGAACGGAAACCCTAAAAAAAAAGAATATTTAAAATATTCACAGCAGAATTACATAATCAAAGATAATATTCTGTGTAGATCCGTGACTATGAAAACCCGAAGTACACCGCTGGCGACTAATGACCAGATAGTAGTGCCAATCTCTCTTATAACGACTGTCCTAAATTGGTTGCATTCCAACCACCTACTCGGTCACCCTGGGTTCTCTATCATGTCACAGAAAGCCAAATCACTATTCTACTGATCTACGATGCTTACAGATATATAAAACCATATAACAAATTGTCATACTTGCCACGAAAATGAAGGGCACACTAAGACACCTGTCAGCCTTGGGGCCTACCCCTGGCCAAACAAACCTTTTGAACGAGCACACTTAGATTTTATTAACAAGGTTTTACGAGTCTGACAGAGGGAATAAGCACCTCTTAGTGTTAATCGATGCCTTGACCAGATACACAGAATTAATACCTTTGAAAAACAAAACTGCAATTGAATGTGCTAAAAAGTTTTATGAATATTACATTTGTAAACACGGAATTCCACGCATGATAATCTCTGACTCTGGTGGAGAATTAAACAATCACTTTCTTAACTCCTTGTGCGAATTCCTAGGCATGAAGAAAATCAATACCATGATTTATCACCCTGAATCAAACGGTTTAGTAGAACGGGTGAATAGGAAGGTGTTGAATATCCTACGAGTCACACTCGGGGGTATGGACCCCAATTTGGGATATATCCATCCCCGCGGTCTTAAGCACTCTTAACCATAGCTATCACACTTCTATCAAAATGTTGCCACATGAAGCACTTTATGGCACACCCGCTAGGACCCCCTTCCACATTCTTACACCCACAAACAATTTAACCAATCATTTAAAGGATATCATGAATGTTAGTGTAAACAGGTTCAATATACTTCGCAAGAATCTAGAAAAAGCTCAAATAATCATGAAAAATAATCACAATAAAACTGCCAAACAAACAAAACCATATGCAGTAGGTGATCGAATCTATATACAAATATACGTCCGCAAGGGTCTGAACTATAAACTAACGCCTAAATTTGAAGGACCATTTACCATCCTCGAACTGCTAATGGCAAATAGGCTGAAAGTTCAGAACGTAGCACAGCCTACTGACATTAGGACCATTCCTATAGCCCATGTTAGGTGCTAGTTTGTAGGGGTAGTATGAAAAAAAAAGAAAGGAAGAGGAATATATATATATATATATATATATATATATATATATATATATATATATATATATATATATATATAACTTATATGATAAAATTGTGTGTAAATATATCTTGTTATAAAACATTTTTATCTGTATATCATTTACTCCTATGTGATGGTTAATTTCAAACATGAGTAATTACATATAATTGGCTATTTGCAGGTTTCCAAAATGCAGCTTATCTTGTTTGCACTGGTACTGATTTTTCAGGCATTTTTTCTCGTATGGGACTACTTCCAAAACAAAGGGAATTCAATTTAGTCATGGCTCAATCATTGAAAGAACCGAAGACCTATTTCTTACATCGAGTAACATAATTCTGGAAGTTGTTATGCAAGCGATTTTCTTGCCAGAAAACGATGTCATCAATTTGAAATCAGACTTATCTCGGTTTGCTGAGTCACTGAATCAACTGCACAGAACTTACTTTCCCTCAAGCGACGAACATTCGCTTGCTCAGACATTGGGTATCACCGAGTTAATGTCTTTTGATTTGCAAAATAAGATGGACAAAACAGAATGCTTAGCACGCGACTTCTTATGTGGACCGTTCCACACACCAGTGTAGAAAGGCATAACCCTTTTATATTTGCTGCACTTAATCTGGTCAGCTCCGTAGCAAGCTTAGGCCTTGGAATTTCTAATCGTCTTAAAATTAACAATCAGAATAAGGGAATTGAATTTTTACAGCACGAACATGAATTAATTTTCTCTGAACTTCGTAAACAGTTAGAATCAATAAATGAGCTTATGACATTAGTAAACAAACATTCTAGTAACTGTACGTGCAATATTTGCTCGCAACTTTAGCATATTACAATACGAAGATGGATCATATAAATACTAAGATTTTTCATTTCATTGAAAAATCCAAAGATTATGTTGAAGCCATAACCCTCGCAACAAAAGGTGTCCAGTCACCGTACTTATTACCTATCAAAGACTTAACATTAACCTTAGAGAATGTACATGACAAACTTGGTACACTCCTTTGTTAGAAGCACATAAGATTGAGTTCTATTATAGCCTAATCTCAGTCAGCATATAACATTATAGAATCATGATTAATATCGCCTTTGATCCTTCTGATGCATGAGAATCCTATAGAGTAGCTCCATTTTCCACTTACATGCCAAATAGCTCATTACCAGTAATATTGAATCTGCCTGGCTATGTATTAATTTCCCCTAACAAGGAAACTTTTACGGTCGTCAGAGACCTAGAATCGCTTGCTAATTGCTACACAGCCATGGATAAAAAGGTTTGCACAACTGATTCCTTTGAATTCTGCAATGTGTCCAAGGGTTCATGTGAGTTAGACCTAGCCTTTAACGGAACTTTGCCGATACGCGAGAACACTGCTTGGATCACCTCTACCCTTATGACCAGTATAAGTTCGCTGAACAACGGAACCTGGCTGAGATTCTCCCTAAAACCATTTCGGGTCAACTGTCCGTATGGATCAGCTACAGATTCTCATCTGTTCATCGCTGCCGACGGCTGCAGTAGAGCAACAGCCAACTACACCGTCCACGGGATAAGCACTATAATCCGGGAGAGGTCCTACTTCGCGAATTTTAGCTGGGGCACCACCTACATCGCAGCCCTCCAACTCCCCTACAATAAGAAGTAGCCAAGCAACTGAGGCGTTTAGCTACTATTGATCCGGTCCACCCCACTTACGATGCTATTGAGGATCTTCGATACTACGTGCTACTAGCTACGGTTTTGGTCAGGGTGGCGATTACCATCGCCGTGGACGTATTCGTTTGGCGCAGGATGAGGAGAACAAGAATTGCTCACCAACAGAACGTCAGAGACCATCCAGAATCTCCCCTATGCCCTCAAGGCATGGTATTTCCGCGTTATTTGAACCTGGCCAATTCACTGACACGATGTGATTTGTTTGGAATTGTGAAGTGCATGAAAAGTTGAACAGTATATTGGTTAGTTTGTGAAGTAGAGGACCTCATTAACAATGGATTCCATGTTTAAAATTATCAGTATATTAATCTATCAGTGAGCACCTACCTGAAGCATATATGATTAATCTAACAGTGCACACCTATCTGAAGCATATATAATTAATCTAACAGTGCGCTCCTATCTCAAGCATATATAATTTAAACAATGAATTAATATAGCTGTGCGTTGCACGCACCAGGAATATATATATAAAGTGTACACAAATCTGTAATCACATTTATTTTAATCAATACATATATAGGCCTTATATCTTATATTTTATATCTCACAAGGTACCATTAATTTTTATCCTTATAACCTTATATCAATATATATAATCTTTGTGTGTCATGTAACCACCAGAAATGCATTAGTATTTTTGTGGAGTATTTATCTTCATGACTTGCATTTATATAAGTATATCAATGTAGCATATATATAACCTTTTGGATTTAAATCAACTCAAGTGCATAGGATTGTTACCTATATATTCTTACAATTTTTTCTTAGAATATATATCATTAATACTTACCTTATAACCATGTTATTGATTGCCTTAGTCAATTATTTACCACTGAAGAATCATGATTTTGTATTATCTATATCTGAAATAGCACTCGCACACATCTTGTGGAAAGGCATTTTCCGACCTGACTGCTCTTATATATTTAATTTTGTTATCGTGACTGAGCGATATGTAATATTCAAATTACATGATAAAAGTAATGTAGGACATTCCTTAGAAGAAACGCATAACACTTAATCAGGTCAGGGGTCAACCCGGAAAGTATGCCAAAAACCACAGTCACAGGGTGCGTGTGAAGGCTAGCTAAGCATAAATAGAAAACACGAACGTCAACCTTCTTGCATGGGAACCTACTTTGGCTCTCATGAGAATTTAAAATGATGAGTTGTCTTCGCCTAAAAAGAGGAGTTCGTTCGCACACACGTATCTTTTGTTAGTTTTGCTAACCTAACGCTTTGTAAATCAATCTGTAAAAGATCACTTCCTCTTTCTCCTTCGTCTGTCATAAACATCCAATTCTCTGCAAACCCTATCTCACAATGTAACGTTTTAGAAGAGTATATCTATTTTAGGCTACCTCTGTGTTTCCACGACATACCTTCAATCAACCTACATAAGTAACATGAAAAAAAAAAAAAAAAAGTGTTCAGAATAATATTTTCCTGGCTGTACAGAGAGAGAGAGAGAGAGAGAGAGAGAGAGATTGAGAGAGAGAGAGAGAGAGTGGGGGGGAGGGGGGGGGGGGGGGGGGGGGGGGGGGGGGGGGGGGGGGGGGGGGGGGGGGGGGGGGGGGGGGGGGGGGGGGGGGGGGGGGGGGGGGGAGAGACTCTGTGAAACCCTCCAAGACCAAACGCTATTCGCATCAGCGGATCAAAAACTACACACCACCGGGCCTGCCTGTATCCAGGTCCTCGCATATATATATATATATATATACTATATATATATATATATATATATATATATATATCATATATCATATATATATGTATATGTGTATATATATATATATATATATATTTATATTTATATATCATATATATATATATGTATATATGAATAACTTGATCACGAAGTATATCAAAACGTGATGCTATGTATAAATAAAGGTTTTTTTTGCCACGAAGGAAAAAAAATGAAAAAGCGAGTTAGCCGAGTACTTCGGTCCTGATTCAGACCCTTTACTGAGACATACTGATTTTACAAAGAACACCATAGTCAAAAGAAGGATTAATATACAAACTGACATTACCAGATTAGCCATAAGGGCGATTTTCACTCTACAGAGAGGAGGAGGAGTCATAGGCTAGCCACACCTTGAAGGATACCCGCAGTAAACAAGTGATTCCTCCAGAAAAACAGTACATTTTGAGAAACAACACGGGAGCATATACAATTTAATATCATGAATTTTTACACAAATTTTCCCAACAAAAATTATTATTAATGAAAAGAAATAAAATATAAATATATATATATATATATATATATATATATATATATATATATATATATCGAGCAAGAGAAAGAGGGGGAGAGAATATCGAACCAGAGAGAGAGAGAGAGAGACAGAGAGAGAGACAGAGAGAGACAGAGAGAGAGAGAGACACAGAGAGAGACAGAGAGAGACAGAGAGAGAGAGAGAGAATTAATAACTATATACATGTGGGACTAATTTATTAGTTGTTCATTTATTTTGAGGTCCTTCATAAACATCTTACAAATATATGGGTCCAAATGGTACATTCCCAGACTAAGATTTAGGTTGTTTTATTAGTGATTTGTATAATTGCCGATTCCAGTAAATTTCTTGAAACATAATCATTAGATCTAGCAATTACCGAGGTATCACCCCAATTAATACAATGAGATTTTTCACTCAGATGGATAAACAGTGCATTAGAAGTCTGGGCTGTTCTAACTGAATACATATGCTGCTTAATCCGAACACATAAATTTTTACTAGACTGACCAACGTAAAACGATGGGCAATCCTTACAAGGAATTTTGTAAATGATGATGTTATTTGTTACGGGACTATTCTTAATTAGCATATCTTTAATGGTATTGTTATAAGAGAACACTACATTAACATTAAACGATTTAAATATTGATTTTATGGTTTCAAATCCACGCAAATAAGGTAAGCTAAGTACATATTTAGGGATTTCTTTTTCATTAATAGCAACATTATAAAACTTTTTTATGAGCTTTTCATAACATAAATCAATTAAATGAGGTGGGTAGCAGAGATCGTTTCCTATCTTTTTTATGTATTCTATTTCTTGGTCCAGGTATTGTGGACTCGTGATACGCAAAGCACGTAGGAACATAGAAGAAAAAATTGAAATTTTAATATTAAGATGGTGGCCAGAATAAAAATGTACATATGTTAAATTATTTGTGGGTTTTCTATAAATACTGAATTTGCATTGGAAAGATTCTCTATGTATTAATACATCTAGGAAAGGGATGACATTGTTATTTTCAATTTCAACAGTGAATTTTGTGGATGGCACTAAATTATTCAATTTAGACAGTAAATCATTTACATCGATACCACCAGGTAAGACTACTAAGATATCATCGACATATCGGTACCATTTTAAGGGGATAAGTGTGATATTCGGGAGGTGTTGTCTCTCAAAAAATTCCATATATAAGTTTGAAAGGAGAGGTGATAAAGGGTTACCCATGGCCATACCAAATATTTGTTGGTAATATTCTCCATTAAAAATAAATCTGCAATCACAAATACATAACTTAATTAAGGAAATTATGTGACTTACGGACATCAGCAATTCATGCAGTACAAGTTCATTACTTAAATATTCTAGCACAGAGTCAATAGGGACTTTTGTAAACAAAGAACATACATCAAAACTGACAAAAATATCGCTAGGGTTTAGTACAATGTTATTTAATTTTTCCACAAGATCAAGAGAATTCCGGATGTGTGAATTAGATACAGTTCCTAGTAGCGGGGATAACAGTTTAGTAAGATATTTAGATAGTTTATAAGCAATTGATCCTACAGTACTAATAATTGGGTGCATAGGTTTGTTTTCCTTATGAGTTTTGACTAGGCCATATAAATAATTATGGTAATGAGGGACACTTTACAGTTAACTGACACAAAAGTTCTTTTTTATCTTTAAGAATTTGTTTGATATTGATATTAAAGTTTTTTATTACTTGGTCCAACGGATTTTTTGCGAGTTTTTTGTAAGTTCCCCTTAAAATAGTACCGATATGTCGATGATATCTTAGTAGTCTTACCTGGTGGTATCGATGTAAATGATTTACTGTCTAAATTGAATAATTTAGTGCCATCCATAAAATTCACTGTTGAAATTGAAAATAACAATGTCATCCCTTTCCTAGATGTATTAATACATAGAGAATCTTTCCAATGCAAATTCAGTATTTATAGAAAACCCACAAATAATTTAACATATGTACATTTTTATTCTGGCCACCATCTTAATATTAAAATTTCAATTTTTTCTTCTATGTTCCTACGTGCTTTGCGTATCACGAGTCCACAATACCTGGACCAAGAAATAGAATACATAAAAAAGATAGGAAACGATCTCTGCTACCCACCTCATTTAATTGATTTATGTTATGAAAAGCTCATAAAAAAGTTTTATAATGTTGCTATTAATGAAAAAGAAATCCCTAAAAATGTACTTAGCTTACCTTATTTTCGTGGATTTGAAACCATAAAATCAATATTTAAATCGTTTAATGTTAATGTAGTGTTCTCTTATAACAATACCATTAAAGATATGCTAATTAAGAATAGTCCCGTAACAAATAACATCATCATTTACAAAATTCCTTGTAAGGATTGCCCATCGTTTTACGTTGGTCAGTCTAGTAAAAATTTATGTGTTCGGACTAAGCAGCATATGTATTCAGTTAGAACAGCCCAGACTTCAAATTCACTGTTTATCCATCTGAGTGAAAAATCTCATTGTATTAATTGGGGTGATACCTCGGTAATTGCTAGATCTAATGATTATGTTTCAAGAAATTTACTGGAATCGGCAATTATACAAATCACTAATAAAAACAACCTAAATCTTAGCCTGGGAATATACAATTTGGACCCATATATTTGTAAGATGTTTATGAAGGACCTCAAAATAAATGAACAACTAATAAATTAGTCCCACATGTATATAGTCATTAATTCTCTCTCTCTCTCTCTCTCTCTCTCTCTCTCTCTCTCTTTTCTCTCTCTGGTTCGATATTCTCTCCCCCTCTTTCTCTTGCTCGATATATATATATATATAGTAGTATATATATATATATATATATAATATATATATATATATATATATATTTTCTTTCTTTCATTAATAATAATTTTTGTTGGGAAAATTTGTGTAAAAATTCATGATATTAAATTGTATATGCTCCCGTGTTGTTTTCAAAATATACTGTTTTTCTGGAAGAATCACTTGTTTACTGCGGGTATCCTTCAAGGTGTGGCTAGCCTATGACTCCTCCTCCTCTCTGTAGAGTGAAAATCGCCCTTATGGCTAATCTGGTAATGTCAGTTTGTATATTAATCCTTCTTTTGACTATGGTGTTCTTTGTAAAATCAGTATGCCTCAGTAAAGGGTTCCCGATAGACGATCGCCTTCATTCACTTACAATACACCGAATGGAGATTACTTGGAGTATTCAGAATCTAGTTTTCTTAAGAATTGAGTATTGCCCTTTTCTTTTCTTCTTCCCCTTCAAGAAATTCCATTTAGATATGCTCAGCTCTTATACTGAATTGTACCACACGTAGTAAAGGATCCTGGCATTTTCTATGCGTAGCGAATATGTACCGATGTATTTGCCACGCGTCCATAATACGCAATTAATTACGAGGATGTTATATATATATATATATATATATATAAAAAAATATATATATATATATATATAAATTTACTATATTTTATATATATATATATTTTTATATATATATATATATATATATTTATGTACTATATATATATATATATATATAGTTATATATATATATATATATATATATATATATCTATATATATATATGAATAACTTGATCACGAAGTATATAAAATGTGATGCTATGTATAAATAAAGATTATGCCACGGAGGAAAAACGGAAGTCGAGAGAGCCAAGAACTTTCGGTCTACACGACACTTTACATAGGCACAACTGATCATACGGAGCAAAAACATAGTAAAAGTAGGCTTAATATCCAAACTGACATTACAAGATTAGCAATAAGATCGATTTCACTCTACAGAAACGAGAAAACGCCTGAGGGCAAGATTAGCGATTTTAGGCAGCCACACCGTGGAGGAGCACACACGTGGCCAACAGATAATTCATCCAGAAAACAATGCATTTTGAAAAACAAGGAGGCATATACGACTTAGTACCATGAAATTTACAAAAATGTTTCAAGAAATGAGTGAAAAGACGAAAGTAGAGAGAGAGAGAGAGATATAAAAACTATATACATGTGGGACTAATTAATTAGTAGTTCATTTATCTTAAGGTCCTTCATACACATTTTACAAATATATGGGTCCAAGTGGTACAATCCCAGACTAAGATTTAGGTTGTTTTTATTAGTGATTTGTATAATTGCTGATTCCAGTAAAATTCTTGAAACATAATCACTAGACGTAGCAATTACAGAGGTATCGCCCCAATTTATGCAATGAGATTTTTTCGCTCAGATGGATAAACAGTCCATTAGAAGTCTGTGCTGTTCTAACTGAATACATATGCTGATTAATACGTACACATAAATTTTCACTTATTTGTACGTATTGAGCAGCATATGTATTCAGTTAGAAAAGCCCAGACTTCTAATGCACTGTTTATCCATCTGAGTGAAAAATCTCATTGCATAAATTGGGGCGATACCTCTGTAATTGCTACGTCTAGTGATTATGTATCAAGAATTTTACTGGAATCAGCAGTTATACAAATCACCAATAAAAACACCCTAAATCTTAGTCTGGGATTGTACCACTTGGACCCATATATTTGTAAAATGTTTATGAAGGACCTTAAAATAAATGAACTAATTAATTAGTCCCACATGTATATAGTTATTATCTCTCTCTCTCTCTCTCTCTCTCTCTCTCTCTCTCTCTCTCTCTCTCTCTCGCTATATTTATATACTATTTTCGTCTTTTCACTCATTTCTTGAAACATTTTTGTAAATTTATGGTACTAAGTCGTATATGCCTTCTTGTTTTTCAAATTGTATTGTTTTCTGGATAAATCATCTGTTGACCACGTGTGTGCTCCTCCAAGGTGTGGCTGCCTAAAAATCGCTATTCTTGCCCTCAGGCATTTTTTCGTTTATGTAAAGTGAAATATCGACCTCATTGCTAATCTTTTAATGTCAGTTTGGATATTAAGCCTACTTTTACAATGTTTTTGCTCTGTATGATCAGTTGTGCCTAAGTAAAGGGTCGTGCTAGACCGAAAGTTCTTGGCTCTCTCGCCTTTCATTTTTTCTCCGTGGCAAAACCTTTATATATATATATATATATATATATATATATATATATATATATATGTGTGTGTGTGTGTGTGTGTGTGTGTGTGTGTGTGTGTGTGTGTGTGTCTGTTTGTTTATACACATAACTCTTATTTAGAATTCTAAATCAACTTCAAGATTAACATTGTATGCATCGCTAAAGCCACTCCTGCCTAAAAAACTCACAAGGATGTACGACTTGACTTACTCCTGAAAACACTGACAATAAAATACCATCTTTTAATTTCCTTGCCTTTTCACGTCGTCTTTCCAGGGGAAATTGGAGAGGACACAAAATCCGTACAGCGAAAAACAAGCGACAGACCTAATAAAAAATAATGAAGCAGAAAATTTTATTTTGCACCTCTTTCAAGAACCGCTGAATGAACTTTCATATCTGTTTGATCTCCTTAGATAATTTACTGTTTGCAAACAGTTTCCAAACTGTTTGCAAGCAACGTTTCCTGTCCACAAGGGCAACTGGAAACTATCGTTAAAAAAATAAATAAAAAAAAAAATAACTGCGAGTACCAGTAACGTTCCATTTTCTCAGCCTTGACCGAACACATGATACCGATCCGTTGCTATGGTAACTCGCTCAATGCTAACTAACCCATTATAATTTCAGGCATTATAACAAGGAATCTCTACCAAATCCGGTACTGAATATTTGAAGGGTTCAATGAATTAAACCACAATATTGATGATATGAGTACAATTCAAGATAATACTATCGACAAGGCAGAAATTATGCATTTTACTTAACCACAGGAGTGATCTCTACAGTGAAGAGACGAGATTTCTAGCATTTCTGTTAATTATATTCCGATATCAATTTTTGGTGTTTATCGCTGAAAACGAGCGCTAGAGGAATCATATAAAACTACATATTTATAAGGACGCTTTCATTACTTAATCTTAAAACTAAACAACGATGAGGACAAGACTTCAAACAACTTCCGGTTCCATACATTTGAGACATCAGTTATCTAACCCATGTTAATATTTACAGTTCCAGTAATGGCAATTCACCCCCCACCTCAGACGTCCCCCCCCCCCCACCCACCCACCCCACCCGAAAAAAAAAAAAAAAAAAAAAAACTTTAAAAGAAAAATAAAACAAGATGGTAGGAAATTCCTTCCGAAAAATACTTTCATCCCCAAAATAGTAAGAAAATATTTTCCTTGAAGAAAATTTTATTCAGAGAATTTCAGTTCCTCATCTTCCAAATGGACCGAAAATGATTGGATTACGGTCGTGACGATTCTCTTCTTTCCATTTCGTCTGTCGCGAAAATGAGTTTTTCCTCTCGAACTTTACTCCCCTTTTCCAGTTTCTCCACTTTCCTTGGATCCAAAAACTATTTATTTGCCATTATGATGATCACCCTAAATATTTTACATATGTATCGTATTCCATATAAAGAATCTAGTTCCTCTTTCACTTAATAAAAATAGTTCCTCATTGGACGAGCGGTTTGTGTACCAGCCTATACCCGGCTATCAATCTGGTAGCCGAGTTCGCTCCCCGCTGCTGCTTGTTATAATGTGGTTCGGATCCCACAATAAGCTGTCGGTCCCGTTGCTAAGTAACCAATCGGGCCAACCCTGGGAGAGCTGTTAATCAGATCAGTGGTCTGGTTACACTACGATATACCTCTGTCTTAATATAATCTCTTTTCGATGTTTTGATCTCAATTTTTTATTATGCTGAAGAGGAAAGTGCTTCAGGCTATTCATATGACTTAGCCCAATATGAGTGACCTTGATCTGCTTTTCGAGGTCACGTGCCTTGCTGTGTCTTGATCATACTTCAAACTATCACCAATATTTTTCATTTCGTTGATGAAATGAAATTATTATTGCTACTGATTCTGTCGTTTTTTTAAAAAATTAGCAGAAACTTATTGAATGTTGAAATGATTTTAAAAACAATCCCTAAACACCACGCCCACCACCATTCTCCCCCCCCCCCATCCCCCCCCCCGCCCCTCCCAAAAAAATATGACGTTCGCTTTACTTATGATCTGAAGCAATAAAATGAATAATAAAGAAGGAGTATGAGGTGGAAAAACACGCAAATAAAAACACACAGACTCCGCTCCCCTCCCCCCCACCAAAAAAATATGAAGTTCTTTTTCTTATGATCTAAAACAATATAAATGAATAATATAGGAGGAGTACTAGGTAGGAAAAACCGCAAATAAAAACATACACAAACTCCGCTCCCCACCGCTATAAATCACACGCATAAAACACCCTTCCCAGTGTTGGTAGCGAAAATGACCTTACACCTCACCACACATTCTCCTTAATCTCTATCTCTCCGGGAGAAAATTCCTCCCCAAAGTGCTGCCAATAATGGCAACGCGTACTCGAGAGGTAGTTCTCAAGAATGAGGAGTGAAAGATTCTTTAGGGTCGAAAAGAGAGAGAGAGAGAGAGAGAGAGAGAGAGAGAGAGAGAGAGCTCTAAATGTGAAGCAGTTTGTTAAATCAATTATACATCCTCGCCTCAAACAATGTAATAAAAGATCTTTGGTGAAGTTGGAGTGCATAAGCAAGATTTTTGAGTATATATTTTTATTTATTTATTTATTTTTTTTACTAAATGGATCTGCCTGCGAAATAAGATCATTGTCGACCATAGAGAACAGGAGTTACTTACGACTATGCCTAACCTTACATATATCATTTTAATGATTCACTTTCACACGAGAATGAATAGACCAGTCTGTGTTTAATGGGCCTACTGCACTTGCAAATGAGTGCTATAACTGAAGAATTTTTACTCGGTTAAAGCGCTAATAACTGAAATCTGCTTGTAACACAAATAAACAGAACAAGGCGTGATCCGACCTCTAGCTTACTCGAAGGGCGTGTTAAAATATACAGTCAAAAAGAGCCTTGTTTCACTAATGAAAATTAAAATAAATAGGCTATATTATATTCGAAATAATTTTTCTAAACTGCTTAAGTTGCACATGATTTCCTGTATCTTTTAACTCAACGCGAAACACCTTTTTCAGACCCTTTTAGGCTTTTCCATAGGGCTTTCCTACCCTCCACCAAGAACAACAACAGCAACAAAAGTAGTTTGTAGGCTTACTCCCCGAGTAAACGAAAATTAGGGTAAATTTAATCCTTTGAGAAGAGTTTGGGAGTGGTTACATTTCTCACTTTTCTTCCACATTATCAGTAGCTTCTATTGTTTATTCAGAATATCAGTCGCCACTCACTACAACTAACACTGAGTAAAAAGGGGGCGCTGGAAAAATAAATATTGGTTGGCGTTGCCTATCTCTGGTATACAACTATGTTTACAGAGCTGTTGACAGAGAACGAATATAGCACTGAAAAGAATTTGGCTTCGTTCTAAAAATCGAATAACGGGGGAAAAAAAAAAAAAAAAAAAAAAAAAAAAAAAAAAAAAAAAAAAAAAAAAAAAAAAAAAAAAAAAAAAAAAAAAAACGAGGTTTGCATTGTCAACGATAACGCAGGCTTTCAGTTCGGGCTGATGCCAATATATTTACATAAAGAGTGAAGCCTGTATAAAAAATAATAGAATCCATTAATTAGTGTCACTGTCAATTATAGCCTTTTTGAAAGTTAATCGAAAAACGCTGATTAAACTGCCATTTCAACAGGATCATTATCTGGATATCAACAAGATCCAATAGATAAGTAGACAAAAAAGCTGGATGGAATTAATAATAACCATAAATATTTACGCCAAACTAATTAGTGATAGATAAGTAGAGGGGAATTTTAATTCTCTTTACACTCAAAACCTGGTACAAATAAAATATGAACAATCGTTAACTTGATTGATTTTACACATTAAAGCCTTTGAGTCTAGGAAGTAATAGTACAGTTCTCTCTCTCTCTCCCTCAGTTGTTATTCAGCTGTGAAAAAATCTACTGTGCATTAAAAAAAAAAAAAAAAAAGTTCCTTAACACGGTGTTACAGATGCATATACTTTTGCGATAGAGAAAGCCCCCCCCCCCCACACAAAATCATTATTATTATTACTCTCCATGTTTTATTTCATTATACTATTCATGTGGCTACATTCATTCTCTCTGCGAATTAAAAAGATAATATATGTACATGGATATCTATTATGAAAATATTTGCCGGAAGTCAGGCACTGTCAATGATTTTTTTTTATCTTCAACAGTGTTTGGTGAAGATAGCCGGAAATATTAATCAGATATTATTATCATTATCATTGTTCTAAGAGGTCCACAATAAAAAATGTTGCGAGTTCGTGTATAATTTAAAAACCCTTTACAAAGCTTTCGAACCCCCCAACCCAGGGAAGGGCTCTAAAGATTTGTAAAGGGTTTTTAAATTTTTTATTATTATGGACCTCTTAGAACATTACATATACTCTTGCGATAGAGAATTTACCCACATAAAATCATTATTATTATTATTATTATTATTTTTCTAAATAATGATAAATATCCACAGCCAATAGCTTTAAGGGTAATCGTGACTCGTTGAAGCTCGTATTCAGCGCTCACAATGAGTTACAATGGTATCGACTGCTGATATTTAAAGACTGAGCAAAAAAAAAAATGTCTGCTAAGAAAAAAAAATGAAAGAGAATAGAGCCTGCAGGTACTTAAGGTAGTACTTCGAGGGGATTTCTTCCATTATTAGATTTAAATTCCTCCAATTACACGATGCCACCTCGCAATACCTATAAATGCTTCGTATTATTCAAATATATTCACATTTATCTTTTATGAATTTACGAGGATAAACAAAACTAAAGTGTAAGTATATGTAACGCTTTATAAATTTTTTTTACAATTTCCATTAACGTATATGACTTGGAGAGAAAAAAAAAAAAAAAAAAAAACCGTTGAACACCGTTGTTTATTATTATATGGAATGGAATGGAATATAGTGTGTAAGCCATGAGACCTATGAGGTTATTCAGCGCTGGGGAGGAAACAGAGTAAGTAGATCTGAAAGGAGTAACTG
>NC_061106.1:13799880-13801890 GCF_015104395.2 Macrobrachium nipponense
AAATGTCTGGTGACCATCAATAGACAAGGCATGCGTAGACGCTCTTTGCAGATTCTGGAAAGGGACAGAGACGAACGAAATTATATCAAAAATTATAGTGATAAATGATAGTTTCTTATTTTTACTTTCCTTTCGTTAATTACGACTTCAAATGAGCAGGTTTTTCTATCCCGAACAATATAATCAACTGTTCAATACGACTTTGCATAAGCCATAGATTCAATATTTCGAAAGCAGTGTACGATAACCACAAAAAAAAAATAGTTGATCATTTGGTTGTTAGAGGTTTCCAAATCTGTAAGTTTTAGCTCTAATATTCTTCTTACTAAATGGCTGCCTTTGTTGCAAAAAATATATTTGTTTCAACTTTAACTTTCTGCAAATATTTCATGTGGCATTCAAAGTATTTTAACTGCATCCATTTTTTCCTCGCATGAATAAGGGATGAAACGTTTTATTTTTACAAAATGAGACAAGAATTGTTTTCTCTTTCGATATTAAAAATAGATTGTTTTGTTTGTTTACACGGGAAAGGTAGATTATGTGGTATTTAGCAAGCAAGACACCGAATGACTTTAGTTTGGAACGAATTGTACAATAATGATTCTGTGATAATATTTTTGTCGAAGCAATAATATTCAGTCTAGATATTCTTAACATCATTTGTGTAATTAATGTACATTCAAGTTCACGACATTCTTGATCAATAGGATCTTATGACAAAATTCTTACAACGGAAGATCATTATCAATTGCCTGTTACGGATTGGAATATAAAATTCAGACCAAAGGCCAATCTCTAGGACCTGTGGGGGCATTCAGCCCTAAAAGAGTATACAGATTTTGAAGCCGCAGCAGGGGAAAACCTTCCAGTTGCACTATGAAACAATTGCTAGGAGAGGGTGGAAAGTAAAATAGAATACAGAGAATATGGATAGAGGTACAGTAAAAGGAATGAACGGGGGCTGCAGCAAGGGGCCGAAGGAACTCTGCAGAGAACATTAAGTAATACCTACAGGGTACCGTGAGAGGTGCACTGACGACAGTAACCCCCCACGGAGAATTACCATTTATAGCTGTAACAAGAATTTAGTTCGATTTATAAACAAGACGTAAGTATAACATATTGTTGGAGGCTTTTACTTGTAAAGTCCTTTTGCAAACGTTTTTGAAATAATCGACAATTTCCTTGTGAACTTAACTGCTCTCCTTTTGACGGCAGATGACCATCAGGACTAGCATGATTCTTGAATCTCTTAAATCAAAGATCCCGCACTTTATTTGACTACGAGAAAGCGACAGAGTTGGCTAAAATCTCAATGCAATTATTTTTTCGAGATTATTGTTGATAGAAATGGAGCGCAATTATGTCGCCACTCATAAATGGAATTCATATAATTATAGCAAAGACATTCAAGCAAGAAACAAGGAACGACTCGAGCCTTTCGCCGTGGGGAGCCAGGAAGCAGGGAAACGGGAGTGGGAGTTGTTAGTGCAAGGACCCTGAAACCGAGGGGCGAATTGCCATGAAGTGCCACCCATGATTATTTGATGGCTCTCACAGTCAGGTACGAGTGGGACGTGTGGACCGGTGAAACACAGTTCTCTGAGGACGAAAATATATAATACATTTATTTTGCAAGTCCTGGAATATGCATGCAACAAACTTCTTTCTCTTGTTTAACATCTGACCGTACCAATGCAAAAACGTCAGAAAACGTTAAAAAAAAAAAATAAAAAAATTTGAGTGTGAGAAAGCATTATAATTTATTCTTGAAATTTGGATGTTGGCTAAATTTTTTCATATTTTTTTACTGTTATTTATTTTCCTCCTTTCCTTCCTCCAGTTTGAGATATAATTCAGGAAAGAGAGAGAGAGAGAGAGAGAGAGAGAGAGAGAGAGAGAGAGAGAGAGAGAGAGAGAGAGAGAAGGTTCTTATGAAAACGTACTGTGATTAGAACTTGGAAAGGACTGCACGGATCAAATAAATATTCATACATATTCGCACGC
>NC_061106.1:13802390-13887390 GCF_015104395.2 Macrobrachium nipponense
GAACCAGAAAGTCGTATATGCCACTTCCATGGATTTGGAGTTATGCATACTGGTAGATTTGGCAACCTTTTCTCTGTGATTTGAGGCATTTCTAGGCCATTCCACCATTTACATACGGTCGAAATTCCTACTGAGACAGTCGGAATTATCGATTTTAGCTACAGGAAGAACATGACTTCGAGCGGTGCTGGCAGGCCGCTCGGACGGTTCATGAGGACCAGATAGACGCATATCACTAGCGCTGATTAAGCCAACCCCTGAGAGCGCGCGTCACTTTGGCGGGTAGCGAATTCTAGGCCAATGAGCGTTTTTCCCCATAAGGCGCGTGTAAGCATCGACCAATCACCGCGCAGCTTACAAATCTCCCGCCAATGTTTACATCTCACTTCAGTGATCATAGCGGAGATTACGATTATCCGTTGTGTTGTGCTGTTATTTTGTCTAAATTACTCTTTATTTGAGTACATTATGTCTTCCTCTGGCAGTAATAATAGTCGTAGTACTAGTAGTAGTAGTAGTAGTGGATGAGGGTCACAGCTGGTAGCGATGTTTGGAGCTAACAGACTGCAATCTGATCGAGTTAAGTCCCTTCACATTGCAGCTTCTATTAAAGGATATGGGGCCCTAGTAGTAGTAGTAGTAGTAGTAAAAAAAAAATTATTATGATAATAATATTATTGTGTATTATGATGGTTAAACATCATGGTGATTCAAGGTTATCATCGTCAACATCATTATTACAACCATCATATATTATTATTTTCTATCATTATTATTATTATCATTATTATTATTATTATTATTATTATTATCATTATTATTATGACAATAGTATTACTATTCTATTATAGTATTTTCTTGTGATTGATTATAAGTATCGATGTATTATGATGATGAAAGGTTATCATCATCAGTGTCATTATTAGTACTAATTATTGTACTATCATCATTATTATTATTACTATTATTTTATCATCATTATCGTTATTATTATTATTATTATTATTCCCATTGTTATATTATTACTATTATATTATTATCATTATTATCATTAGCAATTCTCGGTTTATCACAAAAATGTATCGTCTTTTCAGCACACTATTATTACTTAATCATATTATTATTAATAGTATTATTATCATTATTATTACCAGTATTATTACTATTACTCTTATTAATATCATCATCATTATTACAACAACTATGATAACACTTTATTATCGTTTAACACATTCAATTATGGTTTAAGTGCTTGTTATGACTCAAATATTAAAAATAAATGGGAGTTTGGCAGACATTTTGAATGCTAGCGCGCAAGCGCACCCAACAATTTTTTTTCTTTTTTTAAATTTTTCACAAAAACTTATAAAGAGTATAGCTTTCATATGAAACTAAGTTTAAAATCGATATCTTTCTTAGAACCAGAGTAATGAATGATAAACTTTGAGGCCAATTTACTCATTTTTTTAAAAAGTGGCATATACGACTTTCTGGTTCTGAGCCCTCATATTTGTTTTTTGCATTTTATTGTAAGAATTGTATGTGAGAAAAAGGGCTCCATTCGATACTCAGGAATTTTTTAGCAGCCCCTTCCATCCAAGTGTTGTCTGATACTACCCTGACTAAGGCACAGTGGAGTGCTCTAGCAGTAGCAATGTGGTTGTCATGTGTTTAGTAAGTAGCATGATAAAAGCACAAATCAAATGCATTGTCATGCAAGCATTGATAGACTCTGGTAGAATACTGATGATGATGAGTTAGAACTAGCTCAAGAGTTGTTGAATGTAGCACAGGCTGATCTTATAAATAACAAGTAGAAAAAAAGAAAGAGAAAAGTGATGCAGAGTTAGAACTCAGACGCATTGAAACAGAAGAAAGTTTGATTAAGCTGAAATACAGGCTGAAAGAGAGAGAATACAAGCTGAAAAAGACAGAATAGACATGGTAAAAACAAGAAAGCCAGAAGAGAGGAGAAGAAGAAAAGCAGCAGAAGATGAAAGGCAAAGGATAAAAGAGGAAAGAGAAATTGCAAGACATGAAAGGGAGATGGGAATTGATAAGAGCCAGATCCACATTACCTGCAACACCGTCTAACCCTAACCATGGTAATCAAGACCCTGCATTTGATGTAGTAAGAGTGCAGAAGTTAATCCCTAAGTTTACTCAAGAGGCTCCAGATGAGTTCTTTGATCACTTTTGAGAAAGTGGCTTCAGGTATGGGATGGCAAGAAGATAAATGGTCAGCTTTGCTACAATGTGTCTTGATTGGTAAAGGGAGAAGTGCTTATCTAGCCTTAACAGCTGATCAGTGTAAAGACTACAAAGTGCTCAACATAATGTGCTACAAGTATACCAGTTGACCCCAGAGTACCTTCCATCCAAGTGTTGTCTGATACTACCCTGACTAAGGCACAGTGGAGTGCTCTAGCAGTAGCATGTGGTTGTCATGTGTTTAGTAAGTAGCATGATAAAAGCACAAATCAAATGCATTGTCATGCAAGCATTGATAGACTCTGGTAGAGTAACTGATGATGATGAGTTAGAACTAGCTCAAGAGTTGTTGAATGTAGCACAGGCTGATCTTATAAATAGCAAGTAGAAAAGAAAGAGAAAAGTGATGCAGAGTTAGAACTCAGACGCATTGAAACAGAAGAAAGTTTGATTAAGCTGAAAATACAGGCTGAAATGAGAGAGAATACAAGCTGAAAAAGACAGAATAGACATGGTAAAAACAAGAAAGAAGAGAGAGAAGAAGAAACAAAAAGCAGCAGAAGATGAAAGGCAAAGGATAAAAGAGGAAAGAGAAATTGCAAGACATGAAAAGGGAGATGGAATTGATAAGAGCCAGATCCACATTACCTGCAACACCGTCTAACCCTAACCATGGTAATCAAGACACTGCATTTGATGTAGTAAGAGTGCAGAAGTTAATCCCTAAGTTTACTCAAGAGGCTCCAGATGAGTTCTTTGATCACTTTGAGAAAGTGGCTTCAGGTATGGGATGGCAAGAAGATAAATGGTCAGCTTTGCTACAATGTGTCTTGATTGGTAAAGGGAGAAGTGCTTATCTAGCCTTAACAGCTGATCAGTGTAAAGACTACAAGTGCTCAACATAATGTGCTACAAGTCCCAGTGACCATTGACCCCAGAGTACTACAGGAAAGACTCAGAAACTTAAGGAAGGATGAAAGTAACTTTCTTAGATTACGCTAATAAAGTGAGAAGTTTTTTAAAAGATGGTTGGAGGCAGCTAAAGTTACAAATTTTGAAGAGTTAGAAGAGTTATTTGTTTTAGAGCAATATTTTAAAGGTATTCCTGAGCATATAAGAGCCTATTTGAGAGAGAGAGAGGTTAAAAAACTTGACAAAGCTGCTACACTGAGTGAAGACTACAATATAATTAGTAGCAGGCGTAATTATATGTCAAGCACCAGAATCAACCACGCCCAGGTTTTAAGTCCCATCCAGGTTTCAGGAACAATTTTATAAGTGGAACCTACAAGTAATAATACTCCTCAGCAAGCTAATGTGAAACCCTCATCTAATTTTGCAAGACAGTTGCATAAGCCTAATGTTGTCTGCTTTAAGTGTGGAAGAGCAGGACACTTCAGTCAGGAGTGTTATTGGAATTATCAGCAGTCCCAAGCCTGTTGGTCAAATAGTAAGGTGAACCATGTCAAACAGACTGTTAAGAACAATGTGGGAGGAATCCGACTACAGGGAAGACTGAAACTAAACAAACTGAGTGTTTAGCAACCAGTGGAAATGTAACTTCAAGCAGTGAGTGGCCTGAGCAGTTTGGAGGCCTTTAAGCCATATATCTATGATGGTACACTGGCAACTCAAGAAGAGAGTGTGCAGGTACCAGTCAAGATTTTACGTGATACGGGGAGCAACCATAGTGTGGTGTTACGTGGTGCTCACCCAATGTTGGAGAAGAATCTCACTGGAGATTCAGTTATTTTGAAGGGTATAGGAGGAGAGGAAGTAACTCCTATATGCTGCTTACACCTGTCCTGTGAATTGGTGACAGGGAGTGTTGATTTTGCTGTAAAGGACTCACTGGCTGTGGAAGGTGTACATGTTCTGTTGGGTAATGAAGTTGGTGGTGTTCCATTTGTTCCTTGTCCTGTAGATGACAGACAAACCATTGAGGATTAGTCCTACGGTAGAGTTGGAGAAGAATAACCCCCACCTGTTCCCTAGTTGTGTAACTACCAGAAGTATGAGGAGAATTACGACTGTTGGTAAAGAAACTAAGGATTTACACGCCCAAGATGGATCAGGTGAAGGATCTTTGAACTAGGAACAATTGTTCCAGGGGAGTGATGCCTCCCGTGGAGCTGAGACCGAGAAAGGATTTCCCAAGAAGAAAATGAAGAACCTGTTGTTTCCAGAAGAGACTCCGAGTAGTCAAAGTGTTCCTGAAGATAGTAGTGAAACTGCAGTAGCTGAGGTAGCAGATGTTGATAGTTCAGCCATTGAAGTTGGACAGATAACAAGAGAGAAGCTAACAGACTTGCAGAAGAGGGATGCTCGTTAGCTGATTTGTTCTTCAGAGTTGTTGATCAGGAAGAAAGATGCAACAAACTCCTACCTGTTATTATCTGAAGGAAGGTTTGCTGATGAGGAAGTATAAACCTTCAGATATACCCGGAAATGTTGAATGGGGCGAATATCATCAGATTTTGATTCCATGGCCATTGAGAAAGCAAGTGGTAGCAGTAGCTCATGAATCTGGACATATGGGATCAGGAAGACTGTGGAGAAGATCATGGAGATATTTTTTCTGGCCTGGACTTCATAAAGATGTTAGCAGATTCTGTCAAGAGTGTCATACCTGCCAGATAGCTGGAAAACTGAATGAAACCATTCAGAAAGCCCCCCTACAACCTATAGAAGTTAGAGAGAACCCTTTAACAAGGTGATTATAGATATGGTTGGACTGCTTCCGAAGATGAAGAAAGGAAATGAATATCTGTTGACACTAATGCGTCCTGTTATCAGATATCCTGAAGCGATCCCTGTTAGAAACATATCTGCCAAGATAGTTGCTGAGGAACTATTGGAGTTTTTCTCCAAGTTTGGTATACCAGAAATTGTACAACGTGATAGAGGAACGAACTTTACTTCCAAGTTATTCCATGATGTGATGAACTTATTAGGGGTAAAACAACAGTTATCAACTGCTTATCATCCAGAAATTCAAGGTGCCTTGGAAAGGTTCCACCAGACATTGAAAAGTATGCTGTCAAAGTATTGTTCTGAGTCAGGAAGAGAATGGGATGTTGGTTTACCCTTAATGTTATTTGGAGTTAGGAATGCTTATCAAGAAAGCATGGGATGTTCACCCAATGAGATGATTTTTGGAAGAGAAGTGAGAGGACCTTTGAAGATTCTTGCAGAAAATGGGTAGAAAATAAAGAGGAAATCCAAGGAGAGTATGTGAAGAACTTAAGGAAAAGGTTGGAAGAGATTAGAAAATCTCTTTAGAAAAGTCTGAAAATGAGTCAGAAGAAAATGAAAAGGAACTATGACAGAAAGACTAAGCTAGAAGTTTTAGTGTTGTCAACAAGTGTTAGTGTTTCTGCCAGTTAAGAGAAGAGATTTCCCCTTACAATAAAGTTCAAGGTCCCTACAGATAATTGAGAAATTAAGTGATAGAACTTATGTGATTGAAACACAGAAAGAAGAAAACGACAGAGGACGATACATGTGAACCTTTTGAAACCTTACTTCTCAGAAACTAGAACTGAAACTGTGTCAATAATACAGACAACTTCATCTACAGAAGACGATGATGGCTATGAATTGGGAGCTGAAAGCAAGATGAATAATTCTTCAATTTTAGAAAAATTTTGGAGGATAAACTGAAACATCTTAATGTTGAACAAGGTGAGGAATTGAGTGAAGTGATTAGAAGCTTCACAGAGATTTTTGCAGATGTACCCAGATGTACTAATCTGACCAAGCATGAAATCAAGATAAAAGAAGATGGAAAATCGTTCAAGCAAAGAGCTTATCGCTTATCACCTTATCATCGAGATGTTCTGAAGAAAGAAGTTCAGATTTGCTGCAACATGGATTGCAGCAAATACTGCAAAGAAACCTGATGGCTCCTTTAGGATGTGTACTGATTATAGGAAACTGAATTCCATTAGTGTGGCTGACAATTATCCCTTGCCTCTTATAGATCAGTTACTTGATAATATTGGGCAAGCCAAGTTTGTTTCCAAGATAGACTTATTGAAGGGATATTATCAGATACCCTTAGATGAAAATACGAAGTTGCTGTCAGCTTTTATTACCCCTTTTGGATTGTATCAGTATACTGTACTGCCATTTGGTCTGATGAATGCACCAGCCACATTTCAACGAGTGATGGATCAACTGCTAGGATCTATAAGAGGAGTAGGTGTATACCTTGATGACATAGTCATTTACTCTACAACGTGGGAAGAACTCTGCAGATCCTGAAGAAAGTTTTCAAGAAACTACAAGAGGCAGGACTAACAGTCAACCTAGAGAAGAGTGAGTTTGGGAAGGCGACTGTTCAGTACCTTGGGTTTGAAGTTGAAAAGGCCTTCTCGCTCCGGTGAATGCTAATGTGGAGGGTATCCGTAAGGCTAGCCCCCCCCCCACTACTAGAAGCAACTACAAAGATTTTTGGGCATGGCTGGATTCTATCGTCGTTTCTGTCCAAATCTCTCAGCCGTGGTAGCTCCCTTGACAGACTTAACTAGTCCCAAAGCTAAGTTTGTTTGGACTCATGAATGTCAAGAAATCCTTTGAGAAGGTAAAAGCCATTTTAACTTCAAGACCAGTGCTTCAAGCTCCAGACTTTAATAAGAATTTGTGATACAAGTTGATGCCTCTGATTGTGGAATTGGAGCTGTTCTACTTCAAGAAGATGAAAATAACCTTCTACACCCTGTGCCCTTTCCTGTCTTCGAAACTGAATAAGCATCAGAAAAACTATGCAACTATTAAAAGGAAACTCTAGCCTTAATCCACCGCATTGAACAAAAAGTTTGAAGTGTATGTTAACAGACCTAGGAATGAAGAAGTTTTAGTATTGACTGATCACAGTCCCCTGTCATTCATACAGCGGATGAAAAACCATAATCAAAGACTGACCAGGTGGTCTTTGTGCTTGCAACAGTATAATATAAAGTTTGAGCACATATCTGGTAAGAACAACGTAGTTGCTGATTATTTATCCCGTTGTGAATCGTTGGATTCAACCCGGACGGAATAACTAATCCTCTGGGGGAGGAATCTTATAGTATAAGTTTTTTAATGCAATTATAAGTTGTGGTAATACGACTAATTCACCTCAGAACCTCTGTATCATGTTAGAAATGTTATGGTTTCTGTGTTCAGGTTCCCATATTTAAAGATAACATGTGCTAAGTAATCCCACTTTTCATTTTGAAGTACCAGATTGAAAGTTCATAAGCCTTTTGAAGAGGGTTGTTGTCACAACTTTGAGAATGTCTTAGCTAAGCCTGATTTCTTATCGGTGCAAACAAGCGTAAGACCCTACCAGGCCGCAATGTTATTCAACCCCTTGAAAATAGATGAGTTAAGCTAATTTTTTTTATCATCCCGGTCGGGCCTATAACGGAACAAGGAGCCTTGTTCTTTCTGCTCAATAACCCTATAGAGATGACGTATGTTTTCGTTTTGCTAACCGCCCCATATGCCATATACACTTACGGGGATGAGAGAACCTTATTCTTTCGCTTTTGAGACAGAGCGGCCTGCGTTAGAGAGTTTAAGATTGCTCTCTCTCTCTCTCTCTCAAAATCTCTCTCTCTCTCGCTCGCGTCAATTGCCCTGTTTCAGTAACTTAACATAATGAGCTGGTCACTCATTTCTTAGTAAAATATGTGTTGTTTGTGGAATCTGAACATAGTATTATCTCTGTTAGGTTCGTGAAGGCGCCCACGAAAATAGTGAAAAAGGGTAAAATTGTAACAGGCCTTTTGATTGAAAAGGTATTTTTACAAATGTTTTGAAGTGCACTTCGAGGTTTTATCATTTTTTAAAACATATTTATCTTTTGCTTTGTTCTTTTGACATATCCAAATTTTATATGCTTAATGTTTGTACTGTCAATGCTTTAATTGTGTGTATTATGCATTATGTTTTTGCATTGTCTTTATTTTGTTTAATTAGTTTGAATAATATTCTATTCTGAAATTGTTTGAATCTAACACTTACAAATTAATTTTTATTTAATGAAAATATCATTTCAAATTTAATTATTGCTTTATGATTTAATTTAATTAATTTTTCTGGATAAACTTTGATTTAATTTGGTTAATAATTAATTCAAGAATTAATTAAACTTTTGTTTTCAAATAATAACAATTTCCCTGAGATTGTGAATTTCACTTATAAATTTTGAATTTAGAAATAAAATTTTGTATTTAAAATTTATATGAGTATTTCATTTTAACCACCAGTACTGTATTTTATTTTTGTTTAGATAGAATATAGAGTGATAATTGTGACGTTTCCACAAATAAAACAGAATCAGGGAAATACATAAATTTTAAACTTGTAGAAGGAGTGATGCCCACTTTAATTAAGATTACCTCACACCTATTTTAATGAACTTAGACTGATTGTTTTCTTGACTGTTCAGTTATTTAAGGGCTCACTCTTACCTTTAGAGTATTCAGTCGTTTAGTACTTGTGATAAAGGGTCAGGTGTCTGGCTGTAGTGAGGTAAGTAATAACCAGGTACTTGAACAAACTGTGCCCTAAGTACAAAGGGTGTCCCAGACCCAGGAATAAAAGGGTCTCTTGTACTAGCAAGTACAAATGGTAAGTGTATTAACCAGATACTCTTGGCAATTTGGGTTAACAAATATTAATGGTGTCCAGACACCCAGATCTTTGACTATTTCGTGCACCAAGTATTAATGGTATCCAGACCCAGATACTCTGCCCACTTTGTCACAATATATATACGTATATTATTATTATATATTGCTACTTTCGAAATGCATATCTCTCCTCTGTGAATGTATAAAAATGTTATGTAGAATTGTGTAACATTTTTTCAGATTCCTAGATAGGCTTAGAGATAGGATGTTTTAAAATGTGTGTTCAGATTTAGCATAACATATTGTAAAAGAATATATATATGCATAGTACGTAAAAAGAGAGAGATTTTCTTTGTCCATTCAAAGCTTAATTGTTTCAGTAACTTTTCTGTTGAGCAGAATCGTCTCATACGTGTATGTCTTTGTCAAAGCCATGTGCACATTTCGCACTTTGTGAGTAAGATTGCGTAAGATTTCGAAGCTTCTGGAAGAGTTATTGTCTCAAAACGTTTTGTCATCTGCCCTGTCCAGTTTTCCGTAAGAAAGAGAGAATCATTATATCTTGAACCTCGAGGTGGTCAGATCTCCCCCCCCCCCCCCCTCTCTCTCTCTCTCTCTCTCTCTCTCTCTCTCTCTCTCTCGACATCCTTGAGATTACATTAGTGTAACGTAAATTGGTCACTCGTAACTTAGAATTTCATATTTGATGTTTCTTAAAGTTGTTTAGTGTTATTTAGTGTTTTTGTGGAATCTGAAAAAACATTGTTTCATAACGGCGCCTGGTTTTTGGTAAAGTGAAACAAGCCTGCAGCAAAGAAAGAAGTTGGTATACCAAGGTAAAGTGTGTTACATTTTTATTAGTTGCAACTAATAACTAATAACGGATAGGAACTGTGGTTAACTATAACTGATAGGAACAGTGGTTAACTAATAACAGATGGTTGTGAAAGTTTGGTAAAAACTGATGGTTACAATGTTTTGAGTGAAAAAGATTTACACTTTTACACATTGCGTATTTTTGTGTTTTGTGTTTGTTCCATTGTTTTGTGCACTTGTTCATTTTCTTACTGAAGTGTGCCTTTTTATTTTATATTTTCATTTCCATTCACAATTTAATTGACTTAGTTATTTTCATTGCTTAATCATTGCGCATTTAATTAAATTTAACACTTGTGAATTAATTTGCATTTACTTAGAATTCTTTTCAAATTTTATTATTTCTTTTTAGCACTTGTGAATTAATTTCAAATTTTCAATTATTGCCTAACACTTTTGAATTTTGATTGAATAATTTTCTTGAATTTTGTGATAAATTAATTTTGATTTAATTTTACTTAATTTGATTCAAGAATTAATTAAACTTTACTTTGTTTTCAAGTAACAGTAATTTTCCCCTGATATTGTGAATTTTACTTATAAATTTTGAATTTAATAATAAATTTTTGTCAATTAAATTTTTTTTTATAAAGTATTTCATTTTCTAACCAGTATATTTGCATATGATTTTGATTATATTGATGTCAGGTAGAGACATAGAGTGGTAATTGATTTGCTTTCCTTCAATTTACTTGAAGTGACTTGAACCAGGGAAGTACTTAGACTTCTGAAATCAGGGAATACTTAGACTTTTAAGTTTGTTGATGGAGTGATGCCCTTTTTGATTAATTTAATTACCTACAAGATTACCTCACACCTGTTTTTTGATGAACTTAGTCTGATTTTCTGCAATACTGGTAAGTTGTTAAGGGATCACTGTTGCCTTTAGAGTATTCAGTCGTTTAGGACCTGTTATGAGGATTCAGGTGTCTGGCTTTTGGTGAGGTAATATTTGATGAATGGTAACCAGATACTTGGCACTTCGTAACAATATATATATATATATATATATATATATATATATATATATATATATATATTATATATATATATATATATATATAATATATCTACTGACATTGGACAACTGACGTTCATACCAGCCCTTAAAAGTTAAAGCTTTGGATACCGTCCATGGTAAAAGATCAAATCCAAAATCTGCCCCACCCTCTCCCCCTCTCGGTACATCCCCTGATCTGTATCTGAAGAATAATAAAACACTCGACAAAGATTTCCCATAGGAGAAAAGAGCGACGAAAATGTTTAGAGAGTTAAAAGGAATATACAGTAAAAGAACATATGTATCTTTGATCAACGGAACTGTCACAGTTTGGAGTTATCTCAGAGACGGAAAAAGCAAACTCCGAATCCAGGATCCCTGTTTGTACTTTAATTTTATTCTTCTTTTTTTTCTTTTGTCTCTTGTTTTCGTTCTTTTTTCTTATTTTTTCTGTTCTCCCTTCCAGTTTACTTTTGTTCAGAGCTGAAACAAGAACGTAAAAATTCATAACTTCAAAGATGGTTGAGCCAGAGAAACTTTTTTTTTATACATAGCAGAGACATTGTGCAGAAAAAAATGAACGAATATGTTATTCATTACATGAAACTGAGGTTAGTTTACAATGACTATTGCAGAAAAGAACATTGATGATAGTAATATACGTTATGATCCATATTCTAAAAACAAGACCATAATGTGGCTTTAGTGTATGGCACAAAGATTTTCCACTATTTTTCCTGGATTTATTCCCACACTTTCAATTTCTCCATTTGTTATTCCGGTGCTTATCAGTGAGAGTTCATTATGGTGTGACACTACTTTTCCATTTTCAGTTCCATTTACTTTTTTACTTTTTCTCTGCTATTTTCGTTTTTTTCATGGTCGGAGTTTCTTTCCCGTTTTTCTTTTGAAATCTTTTTCTTTATCCCTTTGCCATTCTGTCTGCAAAATGTGTTAGTGCGGAGGTTTTTGCCAACTGTCATTGCCTGTTACAAACTACATCCTCTTACTTCCTCTGTTGTCTCACCCTTTATGCCGTTTCTTTCGCTTACTCCTACAAACTTCTTTGTTGTTGTTTTGTTTGTTTGTTTGTTTGATTGTATGGTGTTTTAACGTTGCATGGAACCAGTGGTTATTCAGCAACGGGACCACGGCTTTACGTGACTTCCGAACCACGTCGAGAGTGAACTTCTATCACCAGAAATACACACCTCTAACCCCTCAGTGGAATGCCCGAGAATCGAACTCGCGGCCACCCGAGGGGGTTTACTTTGTTATTTTTTTGTTGTTGTTCTTCTTGTGTGGGGTAGGAGAGCCCTATGGAGTAGCCTAAAAAGTTCTGAAAAAAGGTGTTTTACGGTTGAGTTTTAAAGATGCAGGAATTTTAGGAGAGTCTATTTATCATTTATTTCTTAGAATGAAAATGTGAAAAAAATAATGTGCATCTTAAACAGTAAAGAAAAATGACTTCTACTAAAATATAGCGTGTTTATTTTGATTTTCGTTAGTGAAACAACACGCTATTTGATTGTAGATTTTACCATGCACCTCGATTAAGCTGGAGGTCGGGTCATGCCTTGTTTTATTTTCATATTTCAATCCCCTGTATATAATTGATTTTCACATAAATCTTTATTATACCAACTGTATGGGCAAATGTTTCCCGTGAAGCTAAAGATATAGTAACAATAGTCATTGAAAATAAAGATGCTGTATTTAAATTAAATAATTTAAATTGTCACAACTAATATATTTTATTGTATTTTCTTCAGTACGTAAACCAGTAGCTTTTACGTTTTGGATTGAACACTTTCTTTCAATAAATATTTTCCTTGATTTCGTTATCCACGCCCCTTTGTTGTTGCTTGTTCTCAGCTGTTTTTACTTCAGAAGTTTTTAGATTTCACCAGAAAGACACTTTATTCCTTCCCTTTAATTTTTAATTTTCCCTCTCATTCTCTCTTTCCGTTGCTTGACTAAATAATATTTCATCTGAAAATTGTTTAAACTGTCCAAAAGTAACTCTCTCTCTCTCTCTCTCTCTCTCTCTCTCTCTCTCTCTCTCTCTCTCTCCTCTCTTTTCTCTCTCTCTCATACAAACTCACAAGCATCTTGGCCTCGTTACGCATTGGTAAGCGTATTTACAGTTAATAACTGAGGAACCCACCCTCATTTATCGACTTAGAAGAATGAGGAGATGAGAGAGAAGAGAGAGCCCTAATCTGAGGTACAGCTAGTAGGAAGAGGCCATCTAAACAGACTTGAATTACAATGGAATAACCGAAAGACAAAGTGACTGCCAGATATATTTTGTTCATGGAGACAAAGTCACACCAAATTAAGACAAATATCCTGTAATTATTTTAACCCTAAGTGAAAATCAGCATGTCAATAAATTCCCAAACTACACTGACAGAGGTATGTCTTTGAGGACATTCTAACAAAGGCAATACCTATTAGGGCATTATTGAAAAGCGGACGTGAAGAATTCGTCAGTCAACCTCAAGTCGCAGTTTGGCGTCATTATAGGTCGCGGTTAGCAATGAATGGAGGTCGTCATTATCTTTCTCAATTTTGCTCCCTGAGTTCACAGACTCCAATGTTCACTCGCGCGTGTGATACGACGCTAATTAACGTTTCTGTATTTACCTGAGGACGTGTTTCAATTAATATGCTAATTAAGTCGCTTAGTTCAGAACGGTTATTATGCGAGGATGGACCATTATCTTACTTTTATATTCCACTTTTTCCCTTTGAGGTTCCTAATTAATTTTATTTTTTAAGGGCCTAAACACACATTATCATTAACTCGTCTACATAATTCAAGACCCTTTTTTTCCCGTCCCCGAAGACCTCTTCATCAGAATTCTCACGGCGGCTCATAAAGTTCAGAATGAAACATGTATTTTAAGAAACCATATTTTCGCTTCCTGAGGGCGTCCTCCTCAGCTTTCAAAACAACTCCATTTAAGCTCCTTTATGTACAAATGGATATTAGGAAAATATCTGCGACGATAACTACAGCAATATGTTTGATAATGCCGCACTAAACATAAGCAACAGTATATTTGCTGCTTTTATATATTTGAGATTTCGTTAATAAATTTCGCCAATTAAACGATACAAAAGTGGTTATGTTTTTATTTGAAACGATCATTATTTCTGTTGTGATTATGGCTAGACCATAATGACAATTAGGATTATTTTTATTGTTTTTGCTGTTGGGTAATACTTATCATTAAATCTAATTGAAGTACTGAGGAGGGTACGTCTATTTACATAGTCGTGCAAAACACTGCAATGTTCTAAAATATGCATTTGGGCCCTAATTTGAACGCTTTTATTTTGTAACTGGTCGGCGAAAATGTTCCCTAATAAAGTGAATTCATAATCAAATCACTGACCCTCGAACAGAGGTTAATCCAGCAAAACATAATTCAAATATGATTAGCTCACCTCCATAACCTTTCCTACCCGAGATCTTCTGAACTTATTAATGTAAAACCTGGAATTCTAACAAATTTTGACTTTCGTGGGGATATTGTGACTGCCCGTTTTACTGGAAAACTTCTGTGCTGAACTGAAATTTGAAGTTTTATAAATTCAACTGCGGTAAATTACTTACTAAGGGAAAATAAAAATGAGGTACAAGGAAGAATTTTTAGTGCCAAGTAGTAATTTATTTTACCATGCTTTTTTACTAGCAGAAAAGCTCAAAGATGAACGCTAGTGACATTATTTAAATAGTTCCTTCCAAAAACAGCACATCATGTGTTCATTACGTTGGACTATATGTCGAGGGTTCAGAGTGATTAGTTATGATCTATCAAGGGATTCAACCAAGGTCTTGAACCAGTGGTTTTCAACCAGTGAGCCATGTGCAGTTCTGAGGGGTGTTCATGCCAAGGGCATATTCGAAATAGTAATTAAAAATGAAAAAGCTAGAAATAATGAAGAGCAAAACAAACAAGCAAAAATGATATACCCGGTATTTATAAAGGAGAGAGAGAGAGAGAATGCTTTATAATACCTCTATTACCATCATGGGCGCAGGAAGGTTGAAAACCACTGTCTTTAGACTATGCCCTCAAACCTCATGGGAACTGCTGATTCGTATCAGTCTCTTGGCTCACCGTGTCATCAAATTCTCCTTGGACAAGAATGTCCCGGAAAGAAAAGAATTAAACATGTGTCCCTCTGATCTTTAAACTTTATGGCTAGTACATTGTCGGTATTGGCTTACTGGTTATTCACCTTTCTTGCAGTGTTTCATCCGGAGAAATTACTATTTTGGATATTCACACATCAAATACGCTATATATATATATATATATATATATATATATATATATATATATATATATATATATATATATATATATATATATATATAGATAGATAATATAGATAGATAGATATATAGATAGATAGATAGGTAGATAGAGAAAACTATAAATGTCTGCTTGCATAAACGGTATACAAATCCACATTTCTTTGGCAATTTTTGATGAGATTTTAAATATAAGTCAAAATCAAACAAGGGAAGATTGTGGTGAAAAGAGTTAAAAACATTGGTTGGGTAATGGGGATGTGGAAAGGGGTGAAATGTAAAATCAATGAAAACAACAGACGTTAGTGTCCAATCCATAGTTTTCGAGGTTGCTGAGATGAATAGTGACAATCCTGATGCCCTTCAAGTGCAGGTTCAGCCCAATTAGGGAGAGGGGGGTGGATAAGGGTAGGAAGAGGGTGACATGTAAAAATAAAGGAAAATACAGATATTGGTATCTATTCCTTAGTTTTTAGTATTCCATAGTTTTTGACGTTGCCGAGATGAATATTGACACTCCTGATGCCTTAGAGTCCACGTTCAGCCCTGTTAAGATAGGGGGTTGGAGAAGTGGGTGGAGAGTGGAAGACATGTAAGAATAACCGACGGTACTATATATTACTGTGTCTAATTTATAGTTTTCAAGATCGCTGAAATGAATAGTTGACACTCCCGATGTCCTTTAATTCAAAGTTCAGCCTCGATAGGCAGGAAAGGGAGTGGGTGGGTGGAATGGGTGACATGTAAAATGACGCCGAAAACTACAAATAATGGTGTCTAGTCCATAGTTTTTGAGGTCGCTGAGAGGAAATGGATTCTTTGAGTCCAAGTTCAGCTCTGACAGGAAGAAGTAGGAGGGAGGAGGAGGGGTAAAAAATGAAATGTCAAAAATGAGACGGGTATTAGTGCTTAATCCATAGTTTTTGAGGTTACTGGGATGAGCAGAGATGCTCCCGATGCCCATCAAGGTCAAAGTCAGCCCCAATTGGGATGGGGCTGAGAAGTGGTGAAATATGAAATGTCAAAAATGCAGCTATCTTACAAGAGAAGGGAGAGTAGGAAAAAGAGAGAGTAGAGATAAAGAAGTGTGAGATAGAGTAGAAGGGGTTGAGAGAGAGAGAGAGAGCATATTGGTTGGTCATTCAGTTTTCCCCCCGGGCAGTGCAGGGATGGGGTCAGCTAGTATATAAATATATACATACATACACATATACATCATATATATGTATATATATATATATTTATATATATATATATATATATATATATATATATATATACATAGTCCATTGGAAAAGTCTCAAGAGCCGAAGCCTAAAGGAACCACTTCTTTTTCAATATTTCTTACGGCATTTTCCATACATTTGCACATATTCACACACACACACACACACACACACACACACACACACACACACACACACACACATATATATATATATATATATATATATATATATATATATATATATATAATGCTAAGGAAAAAGAGAATATATTTAATGGTACGTCTCCTCTTTAATATGACGCACGATTATGGGTACCTTTAACATTAAATAGAATAGTAAGTACTGAGGCTAGAGGGCTGCAATTTGGTATCTTTGATGAATGGAGGGTGGGTGACCAACCTACCAATTTGCAGCCTTCTAGCATTAGTAAATAAATTTTTTAAGATCTGTGGGCGGACAGGAAAAGTACGGACGGACAGACAGAGCCGTCCACAATAGTTTTCTTTTACAGAAACGTAAAAAGTGCTACTCTATTCATAGAGAGAGAGAGAGAGAGAGAGAGAGGAGAGAGAGAGAGAGAGAGAGAGGGGGGGGGGGGGGGGGGGGCGCATAGCATGACAGGAAACAAAATAACGCTATGGATCTATTGCATTGAAAGCTGAGTCCTCAGATTCTCCCGAGGAAAGTTTTGTGGTTACAGGATACCGGAACAAAAGGTCAATGGGATACGCGAGACCGGGACAGACAGTAACACCAAAGTGGTACAAAAAGCTTTGTCCATGGAACGGGAAGCAAAGAGCCACTGGACTGGACACTGCTGGAAAAGCGGACGAACCACTAAAAGGTAGAATTCGGTACTGGAATTCGCACTAGCGGGGCAAATCATGCGTGATTCCAGGATAATGGAATCTCTCCTCTCTCTCTCTCTCTCTCTCTCTCTCTCTCTCTCTCGAATTATTTCCAGGTAGTGTCCTTTATTAGGCAAGATTAAATATACGCAGTAACTGTGCTTAAGCAAAGCCAACTTGCTTATCACGTTTTTAGATGAAGATATTAAAATTTAGGAAGATGGTTTTAATTTTATTTATTTTTTTAGATAATTAAGGCACACGACAAATCCAGCAAAATCGCTTCCATGCTCCGTTTTTCTCATTATTTGAAACCTCTCATTCATAAGTTACTACTTCTGTTAAACCGTAATACTAGTAGTAGGAAACAGAAAAACAGAAACGTAGTAACTAAAATTCCCGGAATGAACACAAAAACCTGCGATCGTTTCCGTTTGTATGAGGGAAGTTAATAAAAACAAGTAAAAAATGCGCCAAATGTCTTCGGCACAATCGTTTTTCCAGTACAACGAATAATGCTGTAGGAAATTCTCGTACACTGCAGTATGAAACTCTCAGCCAAGACCGGGCAGGGCTCAGTTGCTCCCTAGATGCTGTCAAGTCAAGGTGCCAGAGGCACGATCCATGGCTAACCTTACCCTTACAAATACAATAAAAACTAGAGGCTAGAGGGCTGCAATATGGTATGTTTGATGATTGGAGGGTGGATGATCTACATATCAATTTGCAGCCCTCTAGCCTCAACAGTTTTTAAGATCTGTGATCGGGCGGACAGACAAAACCATCTCAGTAGTTTTTTTTACAGAAAAACTATAATTTATATAATTGTGTCGCCGTTCCTTGTTGTAAAGCATTGAAAAATATTCATTTCAGCACACGAATTCGCTAAAAAAATATTGCTGTTTTCCCTTTCCCTTTATTAATTTTTTATGACATGAAATTCATGAACATCTATGCGGACTTTGCAGTTGCAGTGATGCATATGCATGAAATCTCTCGAGTGTCCACCAACAGAATATTCATAATGAAACTATACTCGCCTTGTAAAATTATTGTATCGTCAAATTCAATAACGATATTTTCCTCTAATTGTGAATATATTCAAATGGAATAATGAGAGCTGAATAGATATAGTGGGGCCAATTCTTCTTGCCTACTTATAACGATATACATACCATCCTGCGTATGTTTGTACAAGCATATATAAGCGCGCACACACACACTCACGCACACACACACACACACACATATATATATATATATATGTATATATATATATATATATATATATATATATATATATATATATATATATATATATATATATATATATGTGTGTGTGTGTGTGTGTGTGGGTGGGTGTGTGTGTGCGCGCGTGTGTGTGTATACTACACATAAAATATATATCGTGAGTCTCTGGCATTGATATATACTATATACTATATATATATATATATATATATATATATATATATATATATATATATATATATATATATATATATATCCAGTAAGAGGTCGAGGCTAGTCCCCATCATGTAGTAGGTGAAAAGGCAAAACAGCTCTCAATACATGGGTTGCTTTATTGTTGCCAACGTTTCAAGGCTATGGTCTCATTTTCAAGGCTATAAAAAACAAAAATACATAAATTACAAACTTGTCCAGCAAGATTAACATAAATTGTTACATACGAATAAGCACGAGAAAAAAATTAAATATACGTATATAAAATTTTTTTTAATAAGAATCAAATAACTAAAAACACACAATGTATTAAACACTAAGTGAAAATTGTTAAAAAAAAAACAATTCAATATATAAACAAACCTTTCAACCCGAGGTTCGGTTGCTGAAAGGCCTGCCAGAGCGAGGAGTCGAGATAACCAAGGAAAGAAGATAAGAGTGGGTGGTCTAAGCAATGTATAATGGAACTGCTGTAGTGTTGTTATTCAATGTTGGAACGAGGTTTGCTTAATGGCCAAGGATTCGAGTATAAGGAGTTGGTTTTCATTAGATATGGACAAAATTATCTTAAAATAATCCTAGTTGACTCTGCATTTGCATATTTGAGCATGGTTTCTTATATTTGAAAGCTCTGGACTAGAATCAACGACGATGATTTTAAGATAATTTTATCCAGCCCTAATGAAAACCAACTCCCTATACTCGAATCCTTGGCCATTAAGCACCTCGTTCCAACATTGGAATAACAACAGTCACTACATCAGTTTCCATTAGAAACATTGCTTAGACCGCCCACTCTTATCTTCTTTCCTTGGTTATCTCGACTCCTTCTCGCTCTGGCAGGCCTTTCAGCAACCGAACCTCGGGTTGTAAGGTTTGTTTTTTTATATATTTTAATTGTTTTTAACAATTTTCACTTAGTGTTTAATACATTGTGTATTTTTAGTTATTTGATTCTTATTTCAAAAAAATTTATATACGTAATTTAATTTTTTTTTCTCGTGCTTATTCGTATGTATCAATTTATGGTTAATAATCTTGCTGGACAAGTTTATAATTTATGTATTTTTGTTTTTTATAGCCTTGAAAATGAGACCATAGCCTTGAAACGTTGGCAACAATAAAGCAACCCATGTATTGAGCTGTTTTCCCTTTTCACCTGCTATATTTATATATATATATATATATATATATATATATATATATATATATATATATATATATATATATATATATATGTATGTGTGTGTGTGTGTGTGCGCGCGAGCGTGTGTATGTGTGTGTGTATTTACATGTACGTATGAGTATGTATTACCGATATGAGCACGTTTACCCTGTATAGTTCTAAAGGTTTACGGTAATATCCTTTACTTTAATAAAATAGAAATGATTTCATGTCAAAGATCAGCAGTATCCGCCCAAGCTGGAAGGCTCATGACAAAACATTACGAAAGCAGATTACTGTAAAATATTAAATGATTATTAAAACGGTTATTTATATACCAGGACTCTGGAACCAGCTGAATACTCAACTTAGCTCTATGACCCTCATCACCATCTGGTTATGCCTTTTTAAAAGTTTTCGTTACTGGGTCAAAGCTGATCTCAGTGAAAATCCATAAATATAATATAAATGTTCCAACAGATTATCATCAGGAACTGATTATGCTCCTGGTGATTAAGTTAAGAGGTTTATCAACAACTCTGCTCTAAACTGGTACCATATGTATATCCTGTATTACCAAGAATATCAACTCACTATCTCTCTCTCTCTCTCTCTCCCTCTCTCCAACGATACATACCCCTTAATAAAAATCATTTCCTTCAAATCGAAATATCCCTTTACTCAAAAATTGTTTTCCCTGTTATGATACCTTTTTCCTACTAAAACCCTACTCGGGACACCACAAGAAATTCATTAGCAGATACCGTCATCGCATAGTTCAGCGATAAAGAAATACAACGAAGGACGATGCAGAATGATGTTATAAGAATAAGAATCACGAAACGTGCTGTTTGATCGACAGCAGTGCACAAGGAAACTTAGTCTCCTAAATGTTATTGTTGCCTCCGGGTGATATTATACACAACCGGATTTCCTGAGGTAAGAACAGCATGTCGTAACTGTAAACAGCTTATCTTTAACACACACACACACACAGTTATTAGTCTTTGATGCTTTCACAGGTGTTACTGACAGGAGCATACGAAAAAAGTCAAAAAATATTGACAGCCGTCACATTTTCACACGCGCTCCATTTCGAAAGTATTTGAATGGACAATCCAGAAATGACTTTTACTCTTACGGTGAGTACCTGATTAATCCTTCTCTCTGTATCTCTCTCTCTTTCGGATAAAAGTTTATATATAAACCAGGTTTACCTTTGATACTCAAATGGAAAAATCCCCCTTCTTCAACCAGAATATTTGTAGGTTTATAGCTTCAAATCCATACGACTGCCTTAACAGGATTATTCTACTGATAGACGGAAATTACCGGCGCAATTTTAGAATCTGTTTCGTTATGTTAAAAAGAATGGAATGTTTTCATTGACTCTCTCTCTCTCTCTCTCTCTCTCTCTCTCTCTCTCTCTCTCTCTCGTTTTTATGCAAAGCCCATCCATCATGTTCAGTGCATCAGGAAAATCACGTTGTTCATAACTTGTGTCGTCTGACGACTTTATTTATTCAGTTTTGTTTTCCCGTTTCTATTCTTATGACCAGTTTACGTGCATATTCACCTTAAGATTACGTTGCTCGTGTAACACTAACACTGAGAATCTGTTTTGAAACGGTTTTATGAATGTATTATTCCAACCATTGCCTTTGTATACTCTTTCTGCTTGCTTCTATGGCTATGTTCAAGAATTGACTACACTTATAATTCATCTCTAGGGCTTCAGTACTTTTCCTTTCAAACACATTCAATATCCACACTTCACTTCCATAAACTTGTGTTAGATGAACAATCCATTATCGCGGTCAAACTGTGGCTTCCGAAAACACTACACCTCTTTGTTCCACTGACTCTATCCATCTTCACTTTCAAAATACATCTACTTGCATGTATCTATAATAATCAACTACTTCTATTCCTCCTCATATAGCCATTTATCCATCCTGTTTGTTTTCATTTACTCGCAAAACCTTAAGTTTGCTCACATTCGCCTTTATATATATATATATATATATATCTATATATATATATATATATATATATATATATATATATATATATATATATATACATATAATACGTAAACTCAATATTTCAATCTGCTGAATATTACATAAAAATAAAATTATGTTACATAATATTAACTTCAAAATATTTCTCAACTGGTAACACCACAACACTCAGTGATAACAGTCGTTTTCTTTTGTCCCTAACGAAGCTCAGTTAAAATAAATAAAAATACTAGAAAAAAAAGTTTAAAAAAAAAAAAAAAATCCCCTTCCGTCAATAACGTTTGGGTCCATAAAATAGATTGAAAAGTTTCCGTTTAAATCGGCGCTAAAGGAACGATAATTATTTTTCTCTTGCGATTTCCAATTTTCGTTTCAACCAGACACTTGATCAGTGGACAACTTCACAAGAACTCTGCAGTTCATGGTATTTTAACAACCCATATGGCATTTGTATTTTGATTGAAGTTTGCGTCAACAATGTTTTGTATGTTTTCTGCTTCCGGTATTAAAATGATACTTTGATGTCGTTTCAATCGTTTGGTTTGTTACAATTTTTACTGATGTTCCTAATTAGTTTCTGTCCATCTCACTGGCTGCCTGTTTGTCTGTTTACATGCGTATAAAAACAGCGCAAAACCAGTCGCAAGAAGGGTTTGTAGAGTAATTTCATAGCTTTAATTCTTCGTGTTGGATATATTTGATTGTTCATCCTTTCTGATAATGGCAGTAAGTTGTGGTCGTTTTGCAAATATTCCTTGTTTTAGTGCCTAGGTGAAATTGGCGTATTCCTAAATATAAGGCCTGTCTGTGGTTGCAGATATTAGTCTAATTGTACTCAAGGTGCTAGTAAAGGCATCGCCGAATATCTGTTTAATTTTCACTGCAGTAAATACAGTTCTTTTCCATCACTTTGCACTACGAATCGATTCGGGGTTTTGTATTCAAGTGATCATATAGAAGCATATTACAATTTTTGGACATCGCGTAGTTGAGTGAAAATATACATCTACATTGCACTTAACTTTACTAAACGCATTCATTACCTCCAACAAGAAAGCTGTTGCGCAAGGTAAACATTCAACTATGTGTGTTGATTGCCTGTGTGTCCGGCTTTCTTCAGGGGATGCAGCTCACGATGGATTTCAAGGAAACGCTGAAAAGAAGCATCGTAATCCGTTGAAGAGAGTCAGGTGTAACTTCTGGAAACAGAATCTTCATCCATAAATGGGAGTGAACATGTTTTTTTGCTATAACCCAGTGGAGAGATTTCACCGAAATTTGATGAAGGACTCGCCTGTTTAGATTTTAAGCTGAATGAAAAGAAGAATAAGGAATATAAATATTTTTCTTTTTGGTTTTTCCTGCTCGGAATGGCAATCATTTATATAGCAGACGTCCTGAAATATAAACCCGGAGAAAATGAATAAAATGCCCACTGCAGTATTAAAGGATTTGTGCTGCATACCAGATATTTATATTAAGTTTTAAGTTAAAAAAAAGTTTTCCAAAGAAAATTTGAGGTCAGAAAGCACAGAGATAGTACATATAGAACTCACCTGCCATTAAGAGTAGGGTAGCAATAATGAATCGTCTTATTATGACGATCTGCACGTTCAAAGACCGAAATAGCGACATAAAAATTCATAATTGGTATAACTCATTTGAGAGAGAGAGAGAGAGAGAGAGAGAGAGAGAACACCAGAATATCATAATATCTTTTGAGAATATTTTCTGAGAATTGTCTTCTTCTGATCGGATGAATATTATTCTCTTTGCCCAGGTCTTTACTCTTTATTTATTGGAAGAAATTCTCTTGACGACATAAAGCGTAAAACTTCCCGGATCTACTTGACTTAAATTCTCTCTCTCTCTCTCTCTCTCTCTCTCTCTCTCTCTCTCTCTCTCTCTCTCTCTCTGTGTGTGTGTGTGTGTGTGTGTGTGTGAAATACTGCAAATTTCGTCCAAATACACGATAAAGTTCCAAACTCCAAATCCACTTCGTTGCAGCGTCAAACACCACCACTTCATTCAAATTCTGACACCGTGAAAGTCCCAGGTAACAAGCTTAGCTGCTGCCACAGCTCTGTCCAGTTCCCCGTACAACAGATAAGAGTCAACAGACGTTACTCACTATATACTTTAAAGGTAATATCTTTGGTTTTTTCCAGCAAAAAAAAAAAATGCTATAAAAAATTTTTATCTACCTTCCCTCTCGGATTATATACCTTATTTTGTTTTCCTTTAAAGTTCCACAAGATAATTTGGAGAATATTTCGGTAATGAATAAAGACTGATCTGATGAAGAAAGACTGGAACGTTGCGAGATGGCTTCATCTCGGTTCATTACCTAATTTATGAAATTAGGTAATTAGGAGAGAGAGAGAGAGGAGAGAGAGCAAGGAGAGAGAGAGAGAGGAGAGATTGAGAGAGAGCGAGAGAGAGAGGAGAGAGAGATTGATGGAGAGCCAGAGAGAGAGAGAGAGAGAGAGAGCTGCTCATCTTGATTGCCCATCAGCAACTTTTTCCTTATTCCCTAGTAAAAATGATTTACTTTTTTCGTAGCATTTTTCTCCATTCGTTTTGTTTTCTCTTCGTCAAATATGCCAAACCTCTTCTGCGGAATCTTGCTTGTAAAGTTAATGATCCGAAAGTAGACACACACACATACACGCACACACACATAGTGCTTATTTGAGAGTAACAATTGAGTCACCATCAATTAAATTCACCAGTAAAACGCCGCACATCTCCACGAATCGAAAAAATATATAAAGGTTTACGAAAGTTGTCAGTCGTGATTCATTTGACTTTTACGATTTTATTGCTCAAGATTTTTATGTGAGAATTCCTAAAAGTATACCTTTCTATCTATCCTCTTCGATATGAAGAATTTTATTTAGAGTCGTAATCTTTGACGAATACACCAAATAGTTAGTTAACCTTCTCTCTTTTCATCTCTTAAACATGCAAACTCCCAAATTTAAGCCTTCTGTCAGTGCCTGTGTCTGTGTCTGTGTGCCTCAACTTCTATTTTGCATGTTCATGGAAAACTGATTTGATTCTCAGAACTAGGTCACCAAACCGTTCGGTCTAAAATTGCACCATTCGGCGCTAACAAGCTTTGCAACCATATCCAGGCTAATCTTGGTCTTTGGCAACAGCTCCTATTCACGGGAAATAAAAATAGGGACCTGTTTGCTGAAAAATATCCACATTTTTCCTTTCCATACAAGGTATTTTATTTCGTTTTTGTCATTTTTTGAAAATGAACTATGTTTTTGGTCTCTCATACATATCGTCGAATGAGTTTTCAAACTCAGTTCCTGATCCGTGTATTTTTTTTCTTCTTTTAAAGATTACCATAAAAAGTCCCACAGCGGCGTGAGTGTGAATACACTATACGTCACTACATGTTTTGAATGGTACTCTGATACATTTTTGTGCCTTTTGGCCGCTTTCTAGATAAATGCTTCAATCTTTAGTTCGATATTCTTTTTTATTCAGATGTAACATTTTGTTTTGATTTGTGTATATCGTATTTCATCTCTTACGAATGATGCAGAGATAAATAAAACTGATTTCGAAATTCAATCATCTGATGTGATTGATATTCCGGTCCTTTTCCTGATCTTAAAATATCAAAACTACATTCCCAAAACTGTTCATTATTCAGCTACTTTTTGGTCCCCATCCCCACCCCAACAATTCATAAATTATATTATTTTTTTTACGATTTTCTGCATGACTTAAGGACTGTCCACACGACCGGGCCTGATCGGCGGACCTCCCCTCTGACGGGCACACTTGACTGGCAAACCGTCAAATTGCCCGATGGATCTTGTAGCAAAATCACCATGGTGGTGCCCTATGGCTTGAGCTTCGACCCTGGCAGACATACGTTAAACATATACATTTCTTTTACTGAGCCATTCTTTGCACCATATTCTCTTCTTTTTCATCACACGTAGGGCAATAATCATGCTACACAATATCTTCTTTGCGGTAGGCACCTTGTTTATCGTACCGCACTGAACACACTACTGGCATCATCGGGCACGCCCACCTCTCCATCGCCTCACCCGTGTGGACAACATTCAGGGTAAGCCAGCCAGAATTTGCCCGTCAACCCCGATCAGGCCCGCTCGTGTGGACAGGCCTTTACGCACGTACCTTTCAAGCTTTATCATAACAATTTGCTGTACGTATTTGTATTACGTACCGTAAAAAGTTCATTTTTCAATTACTGAATGTAGCAACGAAAGCAGGTTTGTGTGTGTGTGTGTGTGTGTATGTATGTATGTATGTATGTATGTATATATATATATATATATAATATATATATATATATAGCATATACATATACATACATATATATATATATATATATATATATATATATATATATATATATATATATATATATATATATATATATATATCATTTACATAGCTACTTGATAAGAAAGCTAAGGGTCGCTTTACATATTCCTAGCTAAAAAAAAAAAAAACCTGAAGTACGAACAAAAGGCAAATACACGAAAACGAGGACACATAATTTGAGTACGGACACGTGCACAAGATAACTGCTAATTAGACGAGAATCATTTACGATAAATAAATTTGGATGAAAGTCTTGAACAGTTATTTCCCAACATGAAAAAAAATTCTTAAGTTTTAACAAGAAGCTCAGTTAGGAAATAAAACGAAAATAATTTCTTAGAACCTCTTTGCTGGATATTTCAAGTCTATGAAATTGCTGAGAAGTTTTCACTAAACTCAGCGCTAATGAAACGAGCTTCATCCTTCGTCATGATTGCAATTCTAACTTTTTACCAAAACACTCGTTCAGTTAATGACTTTATATACTGGATACGTTATTTTTTTCCTCGGCTTCATTTCTGAATCTATTATTATTATTATTTTTCCGGAGATCTGAATGACTACGGCATTTCATGAATTATTTTTATAAATTCATTTGTCATTCAAATACTTAGATCATATTTTGTTGTTTTAGCAACTGGTAGCACTAATCATTCTTTTGTCTGCCACTCTGGCAATAGACTTTTATGCAGTTTGTTATAAAATTTCAGATTAAACCTCAATAACATAAATTCATCATCATACTTCATGACCGACTTTTCACAAAAAGAGAAGAAAGTAACGTAAACTGAAGTTTTCTTTGGATCTGGGATCGATTAAGGGTACTTGGATGTTCATCCCATCGCCTTTTCTACCACAGAATCATTGTGCCCTTCTCTTTATTCAATATAGTCATTATATACATTTTTGCCAAGGATGTTGATAAGATATGTGCACTACACGTTTATAAATAAGCCATCTTGTTTTTTTAGTTTTCTGTAAAAGAAAATAAATGTGACAGCTTTATAGATCAGTCAGCACTTTTTTTCTGTTCCATTTTTTTTTATTCTGTCCTCCCTCAGATCTTAAACTATTGGGGTTAGAGGGCTGCACATTGGTATGTTGGTCATCCACCATCCCATGATCAAACATACCAAATTGCAGCCCTCTAGCCTCAGTAGTTTTTATTTTATCTAAGGTTAAAGTTAGCTATACTCGTGCCTCTGGTAACGGTATAGGATCGGGCACCACCTGGGTGTGGTTAAAGGTTCATGGGCCGTGGTTTATACAGCATTATACCGAGGCCACCGAAAGATGGATATATTTTCGGTGGCCCTGATTATATGTTGTAGTGGCTGTATAGAAAACAATACTGCGCCGAAGACACTTCGGCGAATTTTTTATTTGTTTTTATTCTCCTTTCTTTTTGTAGAGGTTCGTAACACGAGTCATAAATTACGCTCATTCCTAATTCTGGCGTTTCTTTACCAGGAAAAGTGAAATAACTTGTATAAATACGCACACTTATTAAGCATATACCTGTACATATAGTAGACATTCCAAGCACTAGGGGGTGGGGGCTTGACACGTGCCCCTCCCCAAGAAATAATAATATTGAAGATTTAGATAATATCATAAATGAGAAACATAAAAATGGGAAAAAATTTAAAATCTAGTATAGAAATAATATTCTTATAAAAAAGAAAAATAATAATAACCTTAATGATAATAAAAATGAATTCGGTATTTCCTGATAGAGCAGGTGATTGCTGTCCATTTCGTAACTTCTACTTAAATACTGCATGATATGCCGAAAAAATACATTATATTATGTATGTATTTGTATAATTAGTATGGATATATATGCATGTATGTATATATGTATATATATATATATATATATATATATATATATATATATATATATATATATATATATATATATATACACACACATACACCCCACTTATGTATGTATGTATGTGAAAATTGGTGGCCCCCATGAAAATTTTTCTGGATCCGCTAGTAATTCTAAGAAAAACTAAGCAGGAAATCAATATGCATAACAACGCTAGCTTTTTAAAAAGAGTGACTCCTTTCCGACCAATTCAGAATTGAAATACGCCATCATTCATCAAGAGATCCATCATTAGCCAACACTACTTACTGAAGAGTTGCAAAAGCTGCAGCCTTCGCGCTGATTACCGGAGGATGCTTTTATATGCGTTAGCTACCTGAAAATCAACATTATCACATTGGCTTTCGTAACAAAAGCGCAAAATTTCGAAAAAGAAACCTGATCCGATTAAGACCTGGAAAACCCGAACGGCTTCTGAGGGATTACAATTTCACAATTTAATTCACTGGAAAATCTATTTAAGATGAACGTAGCCACTGGAGGATTTTAAACTCTAGAAAGCAGATATTTTTATTTCTTTATTTCTCTCTGCAAGGCCCAGTCCACTTTATCTTGTAGGTGACCTTCTCCAGGTATTTTGCCTTTTTATTTTAATACCATTCTCGTTGTAGTCTATCGCGGACGGCGCAAAATGTAGAACTGATGCTAACATATACTCTCATCAGTCAGTCTGTCCTAGATTTCAGTTCCAACGCTCTAACATAACTTCACCGAAAACTAATTAAAAAAAAATGCAAATAAATAAGTAAAATCCTCTCGACATACTGCAGGTCAGGCATAAAAAGCAAATAAGCAAATAAACAAACAAAACAATAACACACTGACGATTTCCCCCGCCCGAAAAGAACCAGAGTCTGCCACCAAAGCGGGACTAAATTTGGGGACTGACAGATTCACTGATCAAGTCCTCAGTTTCCGTTCCCATTTTCTCATCGATTCTGCCCACCTGTTTGGCGGAGTACGAACGCATACTTCTGGATTTATGTTTGTAGTTACATTCCACTTCATATTACTGGCTATTAAATCCGTTTATACGTCATACTAATGTTTGCTGAACAGATTTCAGACGTGTGTCCTTTAATGAATTATGAAGTCGTCGTTTCCTTTGGATAGCACAGACAAAAACGCAATTACTAATACGAATCATATTACTTCATTACTCTTAATCCCCCTTCACATCTTCCTCCTCTTCCTCATTATCATCACTGCCATTATCGAAATCATTGCTATTATCATTATTTCGGCCTAACGGTGACATTAGACATTCAAATGTTACTTTTATCGTAGCATTTTTTCCCACGGGAATTGATTCATCAGAACTCGAATGGCACAGTGAAAAGACCCATGGACCAATAAGCGTCCAATAATATCACACACCAGTAATAGTAGTTGGAAAAAAATATTTAAAACACATGGTTCACTGATTCTGGTTTTAGTGAATCGAGGTAAAACCACATACAGATATGCAAACGATTTCTGGAGCTATCGTCATGCACGCTTTTAAAAATCTGACATTGATTTCTGATGTACTATATATGAAATCGAACCCATTATGCGAATCTACGTCATACCGTGTCCGAATCCTTTATTTGTAGTAAGGTAAGGAGTGCCACCGTTTTGTTTTTCCTTTATTATTACATTGATTCATAAAAGTTACTTGTAAACCAAAGCAGTATAAAGAATATACTATATGATACTAATATACTATAATCATACTACATACATACATACATACATACATACATACATACATACATACATCTACATACACACATATATATATATATATATATATCATATATATATATATATATATATATATATATATATATATACTACAAGAACTAGGTCGAATTAATAAAAGGCATAAGTACCCTAGATTCCGTTGTAACTAATATGTACCGTCAAGAAATGTATATCAAATTCACGATCAGCGATACGTACTTATGCCTTTTATTAGTTCCTTCTAGCCATTGCAGTGCATTATATAGTATATATGTATATATATATGTATATTATATATATATATATATATATATATATATATATATGTATGTATGTATATGTGTGTGTGTGTATGTGTGTGTGCGTGTGTACGTGTGTGTGTGTGTTTGTATATGTGAAAATATGATACAGAGGGAGCAAGATCACGTGTATCGACTTAAGTGCTAAGCGAAATTCTCTCTTATATCAGAAGCCCAAAAGACCCATTTTCTGGTGCCTAGAAAATGCAATCGTCTTTTAATTAATGGCCGAGAGCAGAGGCATGGCAAACCCAATGCCCCCGAGTGATCCTGTTAAACTCGGACCATAAGGTTTGTCTCGCTACATTAATTGCATTGAATCAGACCTAAAGTGTCATCCGGATGCTGTCCCAAGCAGCCTGAGACAAGGTCAGCCATTGCTTCTAAATAAAGACAGTCGACTGAGCCTTCACTTTTCCAGAGAAATTTTCCGAGAGATGGAGAGGCTCTGGATATCTCATTTTTACAGAGTCATTGCAATGCAGATTAAGATTTTGTTATCTTACACGGGTGCATGTTCACGCATAAAAACGAATCTACAGCAATGCACATCTTTATGAAAATTGAAAGTATTTATGAAAACTGAAAGTGATTTATGAAAATTGAAAGTGATTTATGAAAATTGAAAGTGAAACATCAAAATAAAAATAAATATGAATTTAAAGAGATATTTGTAACGTTTCCTTTTTTCATTTATGTAAACTCCTTAGTTTGAACATCTGTTTGAATGGTATAACTTTCATTTCTCGAGAGCTTCTCCAATAACTGTCTCGAGAAGGAGCATTAGGAGAACGAGGCCCCGAAACTTTCAAAAGCCAAGCTTGAGAATTTATTCTCCGGCAGAGACGGTCTAATTACTGATAAAACTTTCAATCCCTGGAGGTCAATATATTCCTCTCATTACCTTACGTAGGCCTTGATCCCCCCCCTCTTCTTTTTTCTCAGAAATACAAGCCATTTCCGGAATTGGCTAATCTCGTAACAGCATCTCTTGAAGTTACCCCCTTCCGGAGTTCCCCCTCACTCAGGTGAGGAGCCCAGGTGAGCCCGAGTAGGGTTACATACTTTGTTCTAATTGCCTACGAAGGCGGCTCAAAGAAGCTGAGATAGTCTGGAAATGGTCGTCAGCTATGAAGACTGGGAAGCCGACGTTTAATCTTTCTTAAGAAAGAAGTCTGAGGGAATACTTGATAAAACGATGGAAATATTAATGAGATACAGCGAGGGAAACAACATGAAGTTCTTTCACAGTAAAAGTTGTAAGGAATCAATATAGCTTTACGTAGTTGGTAAAATCTTTCACTGATTTTCTGCCAGTAAATTTGTCTCAACTGCTCTTTATTTTTTGCTTAAATAACATATAACCTCTTACAACACATAAGCAAGAACTAAGAAACAAATAACAATTGTAAAACAGCAGAAATGGAAGCATTAATTTACTTGTTTAAAACATAAAGAAGAAAATCTCAAAAGTTTAATATTATCACGAGCAGAGCGTCAGCTAAATTGAATGCTGGAATCAAAATAGGTTTCCTTGATTGTTACTCAACTTAGAGCTAATCAACTCGATTAACTCGTCTGTTCATGATTTCCTCATTGAATGCGCCGGATAATGAATACTAGTACATACATACATACATACATACATACATATATATATATATTATATATATATATATATATATAGATATATATGTTTATGGATATTTATATATATATATATATATATATATATATATAGATATATATATATATATATATATATATATATATATATATATATATATATATATATATATATATATATATATATATATATATATATATATATATATATATTTTATATACTAGTATTCATTATCCTGCGCATTCAATGAGGAAATCATGAACAGACGAGTTAATCGAGTTGATTAGGTCTAAGATGAATAACAATCAAGGAAAAAACCTATTTTGATTCCAGCATTCAATTTAGCTGACGCTCTGCTCGTCATAATATTAAACATTTGAGATTTTCTTCTTTACGTTTTGAACAAGTAAATAAATGCTTCCATTTCTGCTGTTTTACAATTGTTATTTGTTTCTTAGATTCTTGCTTATTTGTGTAAAGAGGTCTGATTGTATAACATTACACCAAACATGTTTAACAAGATGATAACTTCCCCAGGACCCAAAAAAGCAAATCGTTACTTTCTCCTATCAGGAAATATATATATATATATATATATATATATATATATATATATATATATATATATATATATATATATGTGTGTGTGTGTGTGTGTGTGTGTTTATATATATATATATATATATATATATATATATATATATATATATATATATATACACATATATAAAATATATATATATATATATATATATATATATATATATATATATATATATATATATGATATATATTCATATAGTAAAAAGTCACGATTTGCTTTTTTGGGTCCTGGGGAAGTTATCATCCTGTTAAACACGTCTTGTGTAAGTGTTATACAATCAGACCTATTACTACTGGATAACAAAAAAAGGGTCATAAAGTGTATCAGACATTCTTGAGCCGCCGTCCACAGAGCAATCAATACTTCATGAGAGAACCCAATTCGTCAATACTAAAACCTTTTCAATTATGTTTCAGTACCTTCTGTTCCTTATCTCATGTGGGACTTAATCCTCTTATCTTCCTCATAGAATGTAGGACTTAAGCCTCTTAATTTTCCTTATAGAATGTAGGACTTAATCCTCTCAATCTCTATAGAACATGGCTTATTCCTCTTAATCTTCCACATTAAACGTGGGAGTTAGTCCTCTTTAGTTTTCTCACAGAAAGAAGGTGGGACTTAAATCCTATTCAATTTCCTTCTGTAGAACATAGGACTTAGTCCATGCTTAATCTTCCTCATAGAGCTGTAGGACTTAATCCTCTTAATCTTCTCATATAACGTGGGAATTAATTTTCTTAATTTTCCTAGCAGAAAGTGGACTTAATCCTTTTAATCTTCCTCATAAAAACGTGTGACTTAATCCTCTTAATTTTCCATACAGAATGTAGGACTTAATCCTCTTAATCTTCCTCATATAACATAGGTTTTAATCCTCTAAATCTTCCTCATAAAAGGTAGGACTTAATCCTCTTTAGTTTCCTCACAGAAAGTGGGACTAAATCCTATTAATCTTCCTCACAGAACATAGAACTTCATTCTCTTAATCTTCCTTCCTCATAGAATGTAGGTCTTCATCCTCTTAATCTTCCTCATAGAACGTGGACTTAATTCTCTTAATATTCCGCATAGAAAGTAGTACTTAATCTTAATTTTTCTCATAGAATTTAGGACTAAATCCTCTTGATCTTTCTCACAGGACATTGACTTAATCCTCAGAATCTTCATCACGGAATGTGGGACTTAATCCTCCCTAATCTTCCTCATAGCAACGCGGGACTTAATCCTCTTAATTTTCCTAAAAGAAAGTGAGACTTAATCATCTTAATATTCCTCATGGAAAATGAGACTTAATCCTATTAATCTTTCTCTTATCACGTAGGACTTAATCCTCTTAACTTTCCTCATAGAACATAGGACCTTAATCCTCTTAATTTACCTCACAGAACGTAGGACTTTAATCCTTTTAATCTTCCCCATAGCACGTAAGACTTCAACAGAACATGGGACTTATCTTCTTAATGTTCCTCACAAAACATGGAACTTAATCCTCTTAATCTTCCTTATAGAACGTGGGACTTAATCCTCCTAATCTTTCCCCATAGAACGTGGGAATTAATCCCTCTTAATCTTCCTCATAGACGTGGGAATTAATCCTCTTAATCTTCCCCATAGAAACGTGGGAATTAATCCTCTTAATCTTCCTCATAGAACGTGGGAATTAATCCTCTTAATCTTCCTTATAGAACGTGGGAGTTTTAATCCTCTTTAATCTTCCTCTAGTAATCACGACAATGTCTTACTCCCAACCACATTTCAGCAAGTTGCCTAATTTCTGTCTGAGTCCCTCGAGCTGATAAGTCTAGATGCGGCCAAGTGAGGTCACGCACTTTATGACGATTGGCTATAAAGGGCTCTCGAAGTGGCAATAGCGCTCCTATAACAGTTACAAATGGCGGGAGCAGGACGCTGAAGTTTAATGCTTCCTCGGAAACGAGGTGATGCAAACCGAGATAAAATGATGATAAAACAAAGTGTTCAAAAGGGCGCATAAAGTAGGATACGAACGGTACTTACACGACTGACTTTACGATTAAATGGGTGAAACAATTTAGTAGCTTCCCTTTTCATCTAAACTACACGGAGAGGCAATATAACGTTTGCACACTTTGAGCAGAAACTATTAAGGAATGTTAGGGGAAATAACATAAATTACATGAAATATATTGAGGGACTTTCAGCCTCTTATTCGGATTTATCTTGTTGGAAACGTTCATCTCTGCTGCCAAAACGTGAATATTTAATGAAAAAAAAATATTCAAGCATTCAGCAATTATGGATATCCGTTAAAAAAAATTGGCTAACAACTGTTCTGAAATGGGAGGTAAAAATTTTTCAACTGCAAACGTTGACTGAAGCATTATTCCGGACTGATTGAAAAGCAACCATGACGAGACGAGTCCGCATAAACAAAGCTACACACACACACACACACACACACACATCACAGAGAGAGAGAGCCAGATTGTTAGACCTGAGAGACGAGAGAGAGAGATTGAGAAGAGAGAGAGAGAGTACTTACAACTGTTCTGATCGATCCAATCTACCACATACAAACGGTAGGCCGTGTGTGTCGTGGGTGTTCATCCATCGCTGGTTATCGAAGAGTAAATTTAAATTTCTCCATGGACCAGCTTTGCCTTAGGCTTAACTTTCTTCTGTTTCAAAGCTGTATAATATTATTTTACTGACAACTTATATAAGATGAAAAATAATAGATGTACAAAAATCGCAAAAATGATTTACAGTAACACCTCCTCTACTTATTACGAACTTGCATTCATTCTTGATCAAGCTCAACAATATAAAAAGGAAGGACATTTATCATTCCATCATTTCTTTCACTGTTAGTTTTCCAGGTACACACACACCCAACACGTCCGTGTTAAATTTGAACTTTAACATGAAACAAACCAATAAGACTAAAGCAAAGTCCAATAATCCCAAGTTAAATAGAAACGAATTATTCTTTTCTGACCACCAGCTTTCGGGGAAAACATCTTCAACCGCAGACCGGCCAGTCGTCAACTTGTCGAGGGAGGTTAGATGGATAGGAACATATAGATAGGCACTTAGATGGCGTAGTCTCTCTCTCTCTCTCTGCTCTCTCTCTCTCTCTCTCTCTCTGAATTCATATTTGTTTTATATTTTATCGAGCTAAAACTTATACATACTTTACATTCTTGGCACAAATTATGTTTCACACAACCATAATCGGAATTTAAAAAATTTGAAAAGTATGTGGTTAACTTTACCATTTAGTTTAAAAAATAAAAAATAAAAAATAACAATCAGTCATTTCTAGTAGCTCTCCAAGAGGCATGTTTTCATATACATGAATGTGTGTGTGTATATATATATATATATATATATATATATATATATATATAATATATATATATATATATATATATATATATATATATATATACATATATATATATATATATATATATATATATATACACACACATTCATGTATATGAAAACATGCCTCTTGGAGAGCTACTAGAAACAATGATTGTTATTTTTATTAAAACTGAATTGTAAAGTTGACCATATGCTTTTCAACGTTTAAATCCCGATTCTGGTTGTGTGAAACATAATTGTGCCAAGAACGTAAGTGTTGTATAAGTTTTAGTATACACGAATAATAATAACAGACTGTTAAGTATATTTCGGAAGTAAACAAAGCATAGCTTTTCTACTGTTTACAAATGGGTTTTAGGTGTTGTGGCTCTTGCCTATAAAACTGACACATGATTTTCGCTTTGGCTTGTTTCGTATAAATGTATGCACGATGATATAATAATAATATTCCTTTAGCAATTCAGCAAAATTTATTTAAAGCTTAAGATTCACCATTAAGATTACACTGCTTTCATCGCCACTAAGCTGTGACCACCGCTCCTCCCTTCTACTCTCCCTTGACTCCCTTTTTTAATCGTCATCTTCCTTTACACAACTTTATCAAGGTTTTCTTTCACCTCGTTTCTGAGGATGAATTTAACGTCGTCGTCCTACTCCCACCATTTGCGACCAGTATACAAAAAACTACTGCTGCCTCTCCTTGGAATTGAATTGCATCTAGAATTTAGGCTAAAGGCCAAGCACTAGGACCTATGAGTACATTCAACGCTGGAACGGAAATTGAGAGTAAAAGGTTTGAAAGGAGTAACAGGAGGAAAACCTCGCTGTTGCACTACGAATCGATTGATAGGAGAGGGGTGGAAAGTAGGAAGATAGGAAGAAAGAGAATATAAAAGGAGGTACAATAAAATGGAACGAAAGGGGTTGCAGCTGAAAAGGACTGAAGGCAGCACGCTGCAAAATGTCCTCAAGTTATGCCTAAAGTGCACCGCATGAGATGCACTACGGCACTACCCGCCCACCCCTACGGGGAAGCCCCCTCTTTGAGACCTCTTTATAGCCAATTATAAAAATGAGGCCTCACCTGGCCTCATCTAGTGGTTTCTCCCTCAGGATTTTCAAGTTTGTGTATACAGACAACTAGACAGACAGCTCACACACGCACAATAAACCATCTTTCGTGTAGGTAAAGGCATTAAAATTTTAATGAAATGTTAACAGAAATGCTGCCTAATAACAGGCCCAGTAGTATATATTTTTTTCTTTTCACATTATTTAAGTATTCACGAAAATTAATATACTGTACAAAAAAAACAAAAAAACTAACTTAAATGTTGAAATTCCCAATCTAGTTAATTGCTACAAAACATTTCCCTAATCCGTTTATTTTTTTAGGTAAACTAAGTTATGTTTATCTTTGTGTTACCTCAAACACTATCAAGATATTCAATGATATGTTACGTGTTGGCCTCTCTCTCTCTCTCTCTCTCTCTCTCTCTCTCTCTCTCTCTCTCTCTCTCTCTCTCGTGTGTGTGTGTGTGTGTGTTAAGCAGCAACCATTTGATGAAAGAATAATGTTCAACCATTTGATGAAAGAATAATGTTTCAACCACTTGATGAAGAATAATGTTCAACCATTTTGATGAAAGAAAATAATGTTCAACCACTTGAGAAAGAATAATGTTCAACCATTTGATGAAACGAAATTAATGTTCAACCACTTGATGAAAAGAATAATGTTCAACCATTTGATGAAAGAATAATGTTCAACCACTTGATGAAAGAATAATGTTCAACCATTTGATGAAAAGAATAATGTTCAACCCATTTGATGAAAGGATAATGTTTAGAATACAAAGTTTCTAATTTTTAGATTATAAAATGTCTCTTTGGGGCAACAGCAATATAGTCGTCTCCTACACCCTAGCTATAGAACCAAATTACTTGACGGAATCAGTCTTGCGTTTGAATATTGGAGAAGTTGCCGAAAAGACAGAGGAAGTCCAGAGTTTTGCGGGCATCAGCTCACTGCAAATGTGAGAGGTGTAATTCAGCAAAGTTGATTTAGCCATTACACAATACCAGCAAAGTGCGAAAGCCTGATCATTCATGCAGAATGTGATAATTTTGTTTTACTACAACCTCAAGATGTGGTTATCAAAAGAAAACTATTGATAATAACATCAATCTTTTTTTCATATTAAAAGGGCACAAGAAACTGATTTCTGAACAAGGCGCATCTCTTTGATGCAAGAGTCAGATGATGAGGACAACATGACCCACGTGGCTTAAGGCATCTCACACGTGGGATGAGAGTGAACATTGACTGATTTTTTTGCATATAGATTCTCCCATTAAGGAAGATGAAAGGTCAACGGAAACTTCGCTCGGATATGGCTAAGGAAGATATGGTACGTCCCCAAAATAGGACGTTTTAGAATAACCAACACCCGCTAGATATGCCTTCTATTTTCGTCTCATCACCGAAATAGAAGATTACTACGATATGTATACTTGAACGGAAAACTTTTCATCTTGCATAAGCGTCGAGATTAAAATGACTACGCTGTTTTATTCTTTTCTCTTGTGATGAGGTGGTATGCGTCTTGTTCAAGATATTAAGATACAAAACTCTCTCTCTCTCTCTCTCTCTCTCTCTCTCTCTCTCTCTCTCTCTCTCTCTCTCTCTCTCTCAGAGGCGTGGAGGAGGTATTATGTATATTTCAGACTTCAGCCTATGTTAATTCCATAATTCCAAGGATATACGATGGAATGTACAAAGAATACGAACTCAGCTGCGGTGTAATACCCTGGAATCTCAAATCCACAGGACAAAGAAACTATTGGCATTTTGTATCATTATACATGCACATGATCTGTATCCCCCATTACCTTTCAGCATATTTATGCATAGATAAAATTGATCTTTGTAGCGGTGAAATCGAATTAATAAGCTAATACTTGACAAGGAGAAAATATGTTTCCTATGTAGAGCAAGATGACTGAAGATATTTTATGGCTAGACTATACGATGCTTTTATCCTTTCCCGGTTTCACAAGGAGGACTCTTCTTCTTCTTTCTCTAAAAAGCTTGTCCCTATATGGGGTCGCTGTAATGGTTCTTCGTCACATTCTTCCATCTCCCTCGGTCCAGTGCATCCTCCTCGCTCAATCCCAACTCCCTCATATCTCTCCTCACACAGTCAATCCATCGCAATTTTGGTCTACCCAACCTTCTCCCAACTGGTAGTCCCATCTCAATCATCTTCCTTATCGTCTCTTTATATGTCCATACCATCTCAGTCGACTTTCCCTCACCTTGTTTGAAGCTGGTGCTATTTTGAGAGTGTCTCTAACAAGGAGGAAAGGATGTTTTAATTGCCGGTGACGATATTTTCAAAAGAGAAAAGGACATGCCACACATCAGATCCCGTTGATTCTACTCATTTCTCTTTTACAAAGCGTTCTTTAAGACTTGTATTGTATTATTTTCTCCGATAATTCGTTTCACTTCCACTTCAATAACATCCTTCAACAGACAGACTTTAAGATCCTCAAATTTTTCGTTTTGCTTTTTAAAATCAAACCATTTTTGTTCAATGGGAATATGTCTTTCATTATAAAAATAATTTTCTAATTACTTTAGAAAAAGGGAACAGAGTTCACGAAATCCCAGTAATCACTGATCTACTCAATTTCCGACGAGTTACCTAACTGAAGTATATGAAACTGAAATAAGGAGGGGACGGCCCAACATATCTATGATTAAGGAAAAGTATAGCCAAGATTCTTAACAAAATGAGGCAAATACAAGCTCTGAAATCTTTATACAATAAAAATTTCTTTGCAATTAACGACAAATCAATAGATAACCGACCCCACGGTTAGACCTCCATTAGTCCTGTAAGTTATAGCCTCTCAATAAAACAGGCCTTATAAAATCTGTCTGTATCATACTAAATATCACATTAGCACGGGACCTACAGCTTATTGTGGGATCCGAACCCCATTATATCAAGAAATGAATTTCTAACCATCTGAAATAAAGCCCTCTGATTCCGCCTTGGCACAGTGGGGAGCGAACTCGGGCTACCAAATAGATAGGCGAGTACGCAATCCACTCGTCCAATGAGGAAATAATTTCATACTATAGTAAATTCACATCAACCGTACATTTAGTCTAGGCCAATCCCTTACGACGCACCTGATTGGCTGTTGATAAGCCAATCACAGGGCTAGATATTCTCAGTCTCTTTCGAGAGTTCACATAGGCAGGAAGTATATTCCACCTCCCCTGAGGGATACTTTTGAAAGACGTATCCCTCAGGAGAGGTGGAACATAGAACCTACCCATGTGAACTCTCGATAGTGACTGAGAGATTCCAGCCCTGTGATTGGCTTATCAATAGCCAATCAGGAGCGTCGTAAGGGACTGGCCTAGACATCAATACGCGATTGATGTGAATCTACTACAGGAGAACTCAGGCGCACAACAGGAGGGCTTCAAGAATAATAAACGGGAAACACTCTCCACCTTCGTTAAAGGTGGATCATTGCTGTCAGTTGCCCCCAGCAGAAAACCAAGCTACTGTCAAAGGAAATGAAAACGATGACAGTATTCAAGAGGTAACGTTTCCTAGTGCCACACCTTTCAGTATGTCAGCGACAAAACGTATTCATCGTTTTAATATGCATGTTCCACTACAGCATATGATACAAAACATATGCCGACTATACATACATTCCCCAGCTAAGATTGTAATACTACATAGTGCACATTTCAAATGTCTACCTTTTCCTTTTATATATATATTTATATATATAATATATAAATAATTTATATATATATATAATATAATATATATATATATATATATATATATATATATATATATTATGTATATATAGTATATAAAGCATTCATATTATTGGCCCCATTCGCTTTGGCTTACCTCCGCCTCTTAGTGGCAAGTCAGACCATTGGCATCTTTGACAGACGCAGCACCTATTTGCGAAATATTCATAAGCGTAACAGGTCACAGACAGATAGTTATTAATAAATAATACTCCCGGAAACTATTCCTCTTTATGTTTTTTTTATTTTATAGAGACACACCTACGTCATTCTCTCCGTTTACTCATCCTATTTTCCGCTTGACCTCGACCTCCAAAGAGGTCATATGCCCAGCCCAAGTTTTATTCTCGTCGATAATTACCGAAATTACTTAAGGTAACTAGTTTATAAAGAACAGTGTTTGTTCTCGTACTCAATTTTTTGTGCACTTACGGCAGACAGTCTACGGCAATAAACCCTATGTAAATTCAATGCAACTGCAAAAGTCTTGCAATACTGCTGTCTTTTTTAATTGAACAAAATTACAAAATTAAGAGCTACAACGACCCTTGGTCATTCTATCTAATGGAAATTGCAAGAAAAATCATTATAAGTACGGGAAAACTTAGAAATAGTTTATTTCGCTTTGGGTTGCAATCACCGGAATCAGATATAATCTTAATGGAAAGTGATTAAGAATCAGATGAACATGTTTGCAGTCTCGGAGGTTTATTTTGAATTCTTTCATTTGGAATGACCTTTCGGGACGCTCCGGAAAGATTACGATCCCCTTGATGTTAGTTCATTGGAAAATATCGTGGTTTTTTCATAAAAGCTGAACTTTATGTTTTCTACTGCGCTTTCTCATTAATGATATCATACTATAGCTAGAAATCGCCTGTCAAAGAGCCAACTTATTTATATTTTCGTAAAAAATAACATTCATAATAATTTATACGAGAAAAGAATCTTCATATAGAGTGACTCTCTATTTCTCTTGCAGCAAATACCAACAATAACCGATAAAAATGGAGGCTATCGATGTTAATTTATAATAATTAAAAATAATTATATGAAAATTGGTGAACATTTTCACATTGGTACATCCTACCTGATTAGTTAAGTGTGAAAGTCTGAAAAGCTTGGTTTATCTATGAATATAAGTTATCAGACTTGGAGTTTGCTGTGCAAGAATGACTTTCATCAATTGTTCTTCTAAGAATAGTTAAATAACACAGGGTGTATGCCAGTATTACGGAGTTTGCCATAGTTTACCCGTTCTATGAACCAGAAATTATAATGAAGACCAACACATATAATTTACAGCCATAACAGCATTTAAAATAAGTAAAAAATGTGTCGAAGTTTCTATTGCGCAATCGAGATATCTGTACAACGTATAATGCGGTATAAAACTGTAGAAATCTATCACCAATGACTGGCAACTCTCCAGTTGCTAACCAGATGCGGTAGAGTGAGGGTGCGTCCCATGGCTCCGGCGAGAGTTGCCAGATGCACGATCCATGGCTAAGTTTAACCTTAAATAAAATAAAAATTACAGAGGCTACACGGTTGCAATTTAGCATGTTTCATGATTAGAGGGTGGATGATCAAAACACCAATTTGCAGCCCTTTCGCCTCAGTAGTTATTTTGGAACTGAGGGTGGACGGACGGACGGACAGACAGGCAAAGCCGACACAATGGCTTTCTTTTACAGAAAACTAAAAAGATCCATTGGTATAACGGCATAACGACCTCATCTCATGTGGGGACGAGTAAACAGAATTATCATAAAATTTGCTGGTTATTTCGTGATTAGCTTCCCAGGATGAATACATTGGCTGGAATTGGTCGGATTTCTTTGCTCAGGTTTCTAGGCTTGTGTGACATGAAGCCGTCATTCCTTCGTCATAACAAATATAAAATTCCAAAGCATCGATATTCGGCCAAAACTGAAAAAATTCTCGTTACGGACTGGAAAATTATACAAATATACCGATTGGCTGTGCCATAAAAAGAACTCAAACAAATATACATACGTTGTAATGATCCTGTAAAATTACTGGAACGTACAGATACACGAATCAAGAGGGGAATAGCGGCGTAAGACGCACATTTGTATAATCCCAATATTATAACTACGTACAAATGGAAAGAACAGGAGGTGTAATAACTCGCATATAATATGTGCCGTTCTGATCTAAACCGTGATGGACATTGATAATGTTACATGAAACTGCCATAGACTTTTCTGGGAAGAATGATTTTAGAAGTGATTTAATAAATATTTTCAAAACGTTTTAGTCACTTCATGAACATCCCGATATCATTAGCAGCAGCCCGAATTAAGAAATTAGATCCTTTCAACGCTGACAACCAGAAGCTTCACATTCATGGCATATTAGAATCTCGTCTAGATTTAACCGAAGAATTTCTAGCACTAATTTTCTTGTTGAAAGACGAGGAGGAGCCAGGGGGATGGGAGGGGGGGGGGGCGGGGGGGGGGGGAGAGTTGGGAAGGGAAGGGGCCAAAGTGAACGGAGCAATTAGCGTGGAACTTTTTGATCTGTTGATTAATAGTTCCGGGAAACAGCGGTTAATCATATCTGATTGATGATCAAGCACTCTTTCCACGGCAAGATGATCTCTTGCTCGCCCCGAATTAAGCCATAAATTTTCCTGTTCGTCTGCTGCTACCGGTTTCTCTATCAGTCCTGCCGTGCGATTCCAATTCAGTTTGGTTTCACATTTCATGTAAATTGGAAATGATCTTTCAGACATCCCTTCTTTTTAATTTTCCATAACTAAAAAAGGTCCCTAATAATAATTGATGTTTTTTCAATAAAACTTCAACATGGCGCAAATAACAGCAGCTTTCATTTCTTCTTTTCTAAGCTATTTTAAGCTTTCGTCTTTCTTAACTCTATTATTCTTATTGTAAAAATCATATCTAATCAAATTACTAACCTTTCTTGCAATAGGAAATCTCTTTCTGGGTATAAAAAATGAAAGGTCGCATCTTATATAAAGCAAGACCTAGGTTACGCTCGTACCCATGCCCAGCTAGGCCGACTGGAGAGCGCCATCTGGGATCGCATCATGAACCTTACGAAAGTGAGCTCAGTTTTCTACTGCTGAACTAAGGAACCATATATATATATATATATATATATATATGATATATATATATATATATATATATATATATATATATATATATATATATTGTTAGTGTGTGTGTGTGTGTGAGTGTAGCTAGCGTTTGGAAGTCTTTTGGTTCATTTGAAGCATACTCCCCACTGTTTGATTCAGACGTACACACTGATAAATGTCGAGTCTCTCAATGGTTTGGTTTCCTCTGGTTTTCCAAAATGCAGTAATCTCTCTGTTCATGATTCCTAAAAGAGAGGGAGCGAAAAGCGTCAAAACCCAAACCCCTCCCTCGCTCCCTTTCCTTTGAAACCGAGGTGGAAGCCTTATTGAAAATTCACACACTGAGTGAAATCTCTCGCTCTGGATATAACCTGCCATTTTCGTCTTCAATTTCGAGTCATTTTCTCTTTCGAGGAGGGATGAAGGCCTTCATGATTATTAATGGTTCCCTGCATAATTTTATTTCATGCGCCGTGTGACCAGGGACCCCAAGTCCTTTATCAGTAGTTGAATTAATTGTAGGCCGGCGAGGTCATATCAATAATTAGGAAATGATTGACGGTTGACTCAAGGAAAATATTCTAACCCATTATAATCTTTCTCCCCGCCATTTTTTATTACCGGGATGTAAAGGAAATTCCCCTGAAAACATTTCATTACTTTCATCATAAAAAAATAATAATAATTAATAAATAGATAAAAAACAAAAAAAAACAGCAATAATAATAATAATATAATAATAATAATAATAATAATAATAATAATAATAATAATAATTAATTATTATTATTATTATTATTATTATTAGATATGTAAATATTCATATGATGGAAACCTACTGAAACACCACCTAACTAGACAAGGAAGGCGTAACAGAATGCCCATATCAAATTTGTACATGCGTTTGGTTTTTCCTACAAGCTGACGACTAATATCTGCAGCCGATATCACTGACTATAACCCGTAACTGACGGAAAGGAGACTTGTCTCTGAAATGTTTACGCCTCTCTGTTTTCAACGTTTTCTTCATTCATGAGTACGCAGTCTTTACTTGAGAAAATTATCAAAGACAGTGAAGTTAACGTGACATTTTTTTGAATATTCATCACGATAATACAGCATTTTTGATATTTATAATATACATCTACAGAAAGTGATTTATTTTTAATTTTGGAACCACTATCACTCATCGCAAAATCAGTAGGAAGATGGAATCGTTACAGAAATGGGATGCAGATATATATCGTCAGCGCTCCTCCTTTCCAACCGTCTCAAAAAATTAGAGCAGTAGTTCTTGACCTTTTCATTACCACGCCCCCTCTAAGCTGCTGGCAATTCCCTCCACGGCCCCCCTTTGAATCTATGAGTAAAATTACCTCACAGGGTTAAAGGGGAAGAAAATAGAGGGAGAAGGGGAAGGGGTTCGAGGGATAGGAGGGAGGTAAATACGTAATTACAAAACATGGCAAGCCCAACGAGTCTAACTAGAGTAGTAGGCTACAGGAAACCAACGTTTTTAAGGCGAATTAGAGAATTTCTAGTTGTCCCTTGTCAAAACAAAATTTAGTTAACGAGAATTCACAATGCTTCCTTATAGAGGCGTAAGATGGTGTTCTCAAAGGTATCTGTTCATCGTTTGCTGATAGTTCACTAGCTACTTGAGTCATTCTCAGAGAAATGATGGGTTAGACAAGTAGCAATATAGTCATCTTGGCAAGCAATGATACTAAACAATGACCTCAGGGCTTATAAAGCAGCAAGTTTAGGTAGGATAAAAGGATTTATATTTTTACTTATTTTTGTACCGAGTTTCTTCCAGTACAATGTGATATCTATACTGTTGGGAGATGAGAATGGTGGCGGACCTTTGCGGTTTTCAGAGTAATGGTGGAGGTGTATTCGACAATATTTACAGAAATAAAATGGCTCAGAACAGAAAAACCTGAGAGTAAGTATATTCTTCAAATCTACAAAACATTCCAAGGCAATACCAGAAACCGTGGAGCTGTAAAGTAATAATCTACTAGAACGAATGTGCATTGACTTTAGGAACTAGGAAAAATACAGTATACTCTGCAAATTATATGACACTTGCGTCCCTGGATTACGTAACTGTGTGTAACTCCGGATTAGTGAAGAACGTGAAGGATGATGGTGGATGTGTTGCAAAGCAGAGGATTTAAAGCGGAAAATCTATATTTATCTGCCAGCAGAAGTTACATAACAATACATATATGAAACACGTATTCAAGTATTTACTGTTTGAAGACAAGACGGAAAGGGTCAACGGCTATAATTCGGTTACATATTTAATTAAACCTAGGGATATGTAATAACGATTCCAGAGACACATCAGGGCTTTAAAAAAGCCGCAAATAGATACCTAAAATGTTCAGATACAATCATGATGTCAAGTTCTTTTTTCACTTCATTTAAAAAAAAAAAAATGTCGAAAGCTATCAACTGCAAAATTCGAGGAATGATAATTTCGACGTCGTGTGTGTGTGTGTGTGTGTGTGTGTCCAGAGGTGATCTTGTATATGTAATGCTATAACCTGGAAGGGATATTCAACATCAGCTCAACGGAACAGTGGATTGGAATAGTTCCTATGGGAATGGGATAGCCGGGTGCATGTTCGAATTGAAGAAAGGGGAATCTAATGAGATGAGTGAGGGATCACTAATTGCATCATTATCCTTCTATCCACTTCCATTTTTTTTTTCTTTTAAGATTGAAGACTGGAAGAAGCTACCTCATAATAAAGGCAATTTTCCAAACGAGGATTGAGGAGGAGCAATGTCTTAAATGAATAACTTGTCCACTATTTTGTGTAAATGTCTATATCTCTTCATTATTTTCCCTTTGGCGAGAAATAGACGCTATTTGAATCTCAAAAATCACAACAAAACGTTCGTTACTGTTCGAACGCATTCCCGGAGAAAGAAGTTATGACGGTCAACAGGAGTTGGAACATCCCAGTATGAACACAACCTTCAGAATAGAACAGCCAATGCGGCTGTAACGAGATAGCTCCATAAAACGATTCCATCAAATTCTGTCAGAACTTTCTTTTCAGACATCTCTCATAAAACTTGGATTATGCTTCCAGACGCGGAAATTGAGAGGACAGACATATTGGACCAAAATTCGATCGGTGTCTTTTGGATCATCACTCTTTTAAAAAGTTTCCCAGCTTTGCCGTGTACGTTTACAACGGCAATTTTTTTTTTTTGGTTTTTTTTTTTTTTTTTTTGTATCATAGGACGTAAATATTTCGACAATGGCTTTACCCTCTACTTTCTATGTACGAGCTTCCATACAGCATCTACAATGCATCTAAACTGGTGGTTCTAAGATCCTTCTCCCCTTCTCTGTAGGAATTAGTTTGAAACTATTGCACTAAACTTCTTCTCTTCTACTGGGTGGTGTCGTAACGTCTGTCAAGCCATCACTACCCACAATGTTTACTCTGGCGATAACGTATTTACGGAATGTCTCTTCGTCAGTAAGGAAAAAATTCAAAATTAAAGTATGGATGGAAGAGCCTGGATAAATACATAGCTTAGCAGTAGAAACAAATGTAGACACATTCACACATGCCCATATAGAAGCGCAAAAAAAAAAAAATTAATAATAATACTAAAAAAAACAAAAAAAAAACCACGACATATATACATATGTGTGTGTGTGTATGTGCGTGCTTGTGCGCACGCAAGTGAGTATGGATTAAAAGCTTCAGCCTTCTATAGCACTTCCTGAACAACAAATGAAAACAAAGGGAACCTTTTCTTGGAGAACGAAGTTTTCTTATCTGGGCATGAGGTCGTCCCAAGTTTTATTTTATGGCAGCGCAGGGCATGAGGTTTATGCACAGAGAGCAGGATTAGCGAGGGATTTATCTTGATAAAACCTCATCTTTTCTCACGGGTGGAAAGCGATGCCATGTCGCTGGTTATCCAGGTACCCAGTTACGGTTTCGAGGTGTCTACGTGCGTAGATTCTGCTAAATATGATATGGTTTTGGTAGTTTAGTTGTTTCATATGGGGAATTATTTCAGGTTTTTTCTATTGACTCTGGACTACAGAGTGTATGTATGTTAAGATTTTAATAGTGTTCTTGCAAATGAACACGTATTCAATGCTGACTTCGTCGATGCAATCCTTGGCTTCCAATCAGGGCCTTCACTATTTTCGCTTACTCGAGGAGTAAGCCTACAAACTACTGTGTTGTGTTGCTGTTGGGGGCGGGTTGGGGGCGCCGGTTAGGAAAGCCTAAAAAAGTCTGAAAAAGGAATTTCGCGTTGAGTTAAAGATACAGGAAGTTAGGATATGATATTTATGACTTATTTACTAGAATGAAAATTAAAAAAATAACTAATGTGCATGTTTAAACAGCACCGACTAATTATTTCTCTAATAAAATATAGCGTATTTATTTTAATGTTCCTTGGTGAAACAATGCTCTATTTGACAGTAAGTAAGCTGGAGGCCGGATCGCAACTTGTTCATTATGACAGGACCTATTTTCATTGCTGACACTGAATGATGTTTACTGTTCGATTATCGCATGCATCAACACCTCTTCGTAGAATAAGTCTTCGAGCTTTGCGACTTCGATCATGGCAAAACTGCCCATGATGTGGTACTATGCAGTTTGTCATGAAATTATGGATTCTCATTCTGTCAGTTCATGGCGAACTTATCCACAGAATGAAATCAGATAATCCAAAAGCAAACTAATATTACTTTAACACACACAACACATACACACACACACGCGCGCGCGTACACACACACACACCACATGTGTATATATATATATATATATATATATATATATATATATATATATATATATAATATATATATAGATAAATTTCATACAAAGAAAGAGAAACAGTGGAGTACTGCAAGGAGTTTCGAAAGCCCTTGTAGTCCTTCATTGTTTCTCTTATCTTCGTGGATTTGTGTTTTATATATATCTATATATATATATATATATATATATATATATATATATATATATATATATATATATATATATATATATATATATATATATATACATACATACTACACACGTTTTCATATTTCGTGATTCAGTTATGCAACACGCATATATAATTATAAACACACATACATATCCATAAATAAACGATATTTGCACTTATCAAAATACATATTTACACCCACGGCCAGCTGTTAATACTGTCCTCTTTATGAGGGGTTTCCGGCACAAAACGAAGTAACTGAGAAAACTCCTTCAAATGAGTTTGTCGACTGAAAAGAAACCTCACCGCCATAATAATTCCCTCCAACGTTTCCGCAATGACATCATGATTTTGCATTCATAATGCTGCAATCATGACCTCGGACTCGCTTCGAATGACCTCGTTTGATGGAATGGGTGGATTTTTACTGCAGGGACTGTAAAAGAGTCGCGTTTAATAGCGCGTGACAGCTTCGAGAGGAGGCGATTTATTCGGCCTTTGTCTCGGGATTTACTGGATGAAACAGACAGAGTTGTAGAAATGCTGGTTTCGTCTGAAAACAAACAAACAAGTAAAAAATGCAGCGAAGTTTCTTCGGCGTAATCGAGTTTTCTGTATTACCCGCTACAGCGTATAATCAAGACCACATAAAATAGATTTATCTTTTGGTGGTCTCGGTATAATGCCGTGTGAGCTGCGGCCCATGAAAATTTAACCCCAGCCCGATTATGGCTAAATTTAACCCTATGTACAATAAAAACAACTGAGGCAAGAGGGCTGCAATTTGGTATGTCTCATGATTGGAGGGTGGAAGAAAAACATAACAATTTGCAGCCTTCTAGAATCTGTAGTTGTTAAGATCTGAGGGCGGACAGAAAAAAGTGCGGAGGGACAGACAAAGATGGCACAATGGTTTTCTTTTACAGAGAACTAAAACTTGAAATGATATAATTATGAAAGGAATATGACGGAATATTATAGAGAAAAAAAAAATCTTTTTGGCTAGTAATACACATCTATTTAGTTCCTTCTCAGGGAAATTTGGGAATTTTATATTGCGCATGGAACAATATTATTTACATTACTGTATTGCAGGAATGCCAAGTGACTAAAAACGTTGACTTGCCTTTGAATATCTCCAATGACAATTTTATATAAATGATATTCCATAATTCTACAGTAGGCAAACTGCTACTGTAACAACTTTTAAAATTTTAGATTGAGTCCTATTGATTTTATGGGGTAAAATTACCAGTTGCTCTCACGCAATCGAGTTTTTTTTTTCATTTTTGATGATGAGTTTTCATTCCTAACATTACATATGTATGTATATATATGTATATATATATATATATATATATATATATATATATGTGTGTGTGTGTGTGTATGTATGTATGTGTACACACACACACACACATATACATATATATATTTATATATATATATATATATATATATATATATATATGCGCATACACAGGAAAATAATAGGCAGAGGGTCTGTACTAAGTGCTTTCTTCTTTGTTCAGGCCCCAACGATGCTTGAATAAAGGAGAAAGCGCTTGGTACTGACCTTCTGCCTAACATTTTCCTGTAGTATTCTTGTATAATGAAGTCACGTGCTTCTACTGTAATTTTTAAGCACATACACACACACACTCGCATAAAACCACACCTTCGCGGAATACACTCACCGGATCATTATTTTCTTGAAATTAATCTCCGAACAACATTAAACCATATTCCACTTCCATCACGAAAAAATTGCGAATATTAATACCTTTATAGCCACGTTTTGCAGTTCATGGAAATTTCCATGGTATGATATTTCATAAGTATATTTTTGATGTATACTTGTATTACAAATTATCCTAGCGGAAACATGACCCGGCATTAAAGCGGCATTAATTGGTAAAACACAATTACGTTTTAATTAGAATATATCCTTCGCACATCTCTTTCAAAGACTTGGCGAGATGAGGATTCAAAAGCTTCAGCATACCCAATTATATATATATATATATATATATATATATATATATATATATATATATATATATATATATATATATATATATATATATATAATATAGATGATGCTACGGCATCACCTTTATTTATACATAGCATCACGTTTTATATACTTCGTGATCAAGTTATATATATATATATATATATATATATATATACTATATATATATATATATATATATATATATGAACACATGCAATATAAGTATGTAAATACATACATACATTTATACATATACCTGGCTGAAGGGAAAGGGAATCGGATGACAACTCATATACATACTGGGAGTATGCGAAATAAAGTTTAGAAACAAATAATATGATTTAGAAGAAAACTCAATATATCAAGAAGAAGAAAATCAACGCACCTTCAGCATTCACTCCTACGCCCATCAGACCTTCACATCCTCTACTTTCTTATTCAAAAAGTGGGCAATAATATTTGTATCACCGCACCATTTACCCGTAACGACTGTTTTATTTCAAGTGTTACACAACGAGGAGGAGGAGGGAGGAGGGGACGGATGAGACGTAGAGGCCCCATTTGCCTAAGCTGCCCTTTCCCTATCTTTTTAAATTGTCAGTTTTTTTTTTTCTATCTGAATTGCTGGAGGTGGATGCTTTCCAACTGAGTGATCTTAATACAAACTTCATGCTACTTTCGTGGATGAAAAAACAACAGGCATGATCCGGCCTCTAGCTTACTCGGGTGCGTGCTACAATCTACGGTTTCATTGAACAAAATTCAAATAAATACATTATATTTATATTAGAAATAATTGTTCTGTACTGTTTAACATGGACATTATTTATTTTTTACATTTTCATTCTAATTCTAATACCTAAATCATAATTATCCTATCCTATAATTCCTGTATCTTTAATTTATATTAAAACACCTTTTCCAGACCTTTACAGGCTTTTCCATAAGGCTTTCCTACCCCTCCACAACATGAACAACAACAACAACAACAAAGTAGTTTATAAGCTTGCTCCCCGATAAGATAAAAATACTGAAAAACCTACCTAGGCTACTTTCAGGGCAAAAATTCTTAGATATGCGTCAACCAACAAGCAACACTGTTAACCAGCGCTCCCAGGTTTGCCCCATACTCTCTCTTACCAAAGTAAACCAATGGAAAATCGCACACAAAATATATCTTGAAAATTTCAAATCTTTGTATGCATTTAAAGAGAATCTTGAAGTTACGAAAATGGTGCCAATATTAGCAATTGCATAAATTTAATCGGTAACTCCGAGGGACGCTGGTTGGGTTTACTAAGCTCACTTCGGGACTTAGTCGTGAATATGAGGAGTCAAAACTAAATTACATCTGCAAGTTCTGGGTGGAGCGCTTTGCTTGGTGGTAACGGATCCTAATACTCTGGTTTGTTAGATGTTTTTTATTATACACACACACACACATGCAAACATACATACATACATAATTATATAATGTATATATACATATATATATATATATATATAATATATATATATATATATATATATATATATATATATATATATATAGAGAGAGAGAGAGAGAGAGAGAGAGAGAGAGAGAGAGAGAGAAGAGGACAGTGATCAATACCAAAAATTTAAAAATTATGAAATTGTTAACCATCACAATTTCATTCTTATGCAATTTTTCCTGTGTTCAAACGGGTTCGTAGCAATATATCCAGATCCCCTTGCATCATTCTTTTTCCCTACCAATCCCTATCACGTCTTTTTTTTTTAATACCTTTGCAATGAAATAATGTGTTCGAAATCCCGTCGAATGAAATATGCCCGTTGCGGAAAATCCTTTGTCGACCAGATGACGGAAATCTCCAATCCTTTGTTTGGGCGGAGCGTGGGCGGCTTTGCTTTCGTCGGGTTTTTGATATGCTGCTTCGTCCTATGCATGAGTTCCTCCTGCAATTACTTCTTGCTGGTTTGGGACACTCGCAGCAGGCAGCAAGAGGAAGGACGATTGCACCATGAGAGAGAGAGAGAGAGAGAGAGAGAGGCGGAGAGAGTAGAGAGAGAGAGAGAGAGACTGGCGCTGTGATTGTATACCAAGAGAGAGAGAGAGAGAGAGAGAGAGAGAAGAGAGAGAGACTGGCGCTGTGATTGTATACCAGAGAGAGAGAGAGAGAGAGAGAGAGAGAGAAAAGAGAGAGACCGGCGCTGTGATTGTATAACAATGATACAAAGAGAGAAGAGAGAGAGCGAGAGAGAGAGAGAGAGACTGGCGCTGCGATTGTATACCAAATGATACAAAGAAAGAGAGAGAGAGAGAGAGAGAGAGGAGAGAGAGAGAGAGAGAGAGAGAGCGCAATGGTTTATAAAAAACAGACTGGCGCTGCGATTCTAAAAATCAGTGATACAGAGAGAGAGAGAGAGAGAGAGAGAGAGAGAGAGAGAGAGAGAGAGAGGACTGGCACTAAGATTCCATAAAACCATAATGATAAAGATTATTAATCAATGCGAAAAGTGAGTAAATGTAACTCTTTATTTGTATATACTGAGCGAAGGACTCGGGTATAATCATGAATCAACATAATGAGAAACGAGGACAAATCGCCCCTCTCACAAACTGCTAAAATGATCTCTAATCCCAAGACTTTGGGCGCTACTTAAAAAATAATAATAAAAAATAGAAATAAAAGTAAAAAAGAAAACATGAAAAACATTATATTTGCCCTTAAATTTTACAGACGATTAACTGTTTCTCAAAGATGAAACATTGCCAGCTAGTGGTATCTTACGGCATTTCATTCGGAGTACTCTAACTGATACTGAACTGTACTTTCAAATTAGAATGCCTGAAAAAATAAAATATCAGATTTCATTATGAAATAAATTTACCCACTTGCTACCCTGAAGAGCAAAATCAAAAGTCTCTAATTTTCTGACTTAATTATTCTAAGTCACTGTTTACCTATTTATGCTTCCCTTGGCCCATTTATCATGTGGTTAGTCTACTCCGTGGAACTCTCTGTACGATTAAAGACTTCTTTTGGGTCTGGGTTTTGTAAACCTGCGCTCATTTTGATTATTAATAGCATGAAAATTCCAAAAATTTTAGATGATACCAGCTTTTTTGTTAAGCTTAATAACCTTGTCGTAGCTGCCGTATTTGATGAGCTTTTACCAGTTGTTTCTACCCCTCATTAAAAAGACTCAGTTTAATGTGAAAAGTTGGTCAAGGGCATAAGTATTTCGGAAAAACAATCATCAGTCACCTAGGTACCTACCTACCTGACAAGTCCCAACCAAATCAGAGAGAAGAGTACGAAAAATTTTCAATTATGAGTTGTGAACCTCATCAAATAGCTTTACGTAAAACAAATACGATTTCCGAATATTTAACCACTCTTATAATAGCCAGCCTATCTACCAAGAGTACCAAAATCGAAGAAATTAGATGATAATAATAATAATAATAATAATAATAATAATAATATAATCAATAATAATAATAATAATAATAATAATAATAATAATAATAATTTGGTTTAAGAAAAGACCCCCCTCTTTTAAACATTTAGATTTCTCCCAATGATGCTATTGGCCAGTTTATTAAGAATTATCGCTGTGCCAGAGAAGCCAGTAATAAGATAAATAGAGAAGACAATATAAAAGAACAATTCGATTAAGTCTGCAATTTCATTCTTCAAAACAATAATAATAATAATAATAATAATAATAATAATAATAATAATAATAATAATAATAATAATAATAATAATAATATAATAATAATAATAATAATAACCAACCCAACAGAAACCAAAACAGCAACCTCCTTGGAAAAGGCGCCCTGGAAAAGCAAATCATGTGATGAGATCTGACTTGAGTAACTGAAAGAGATGGCAGAAAAAAGGCTAAGAAGCAAGAAAACAAGGGAGGAACTCAACAGAAATACAAAGTACAAGAGAGGGGACTAAACAACACAATAGAAGATGTAAAACAGAGGCTTAAGGCCAAAGCACATAAGATCCAACGGTACCTAAACATGAATAAGGGATACCAACAGAACAACTATTCGGAACCAACCAGAAAAGACTATACAGCCAAAAGAGAAGACAACCACCCAGAAATTCCTGAAGCCGAACCAAGTAAGAGACTCTGGGAAAACATATGGAGCAATCCGGTATCACACAACATGAAACATGGCTCCAGAAGTCAAGGAAGAAGAAACAGGGAGAATAAAAACAAAGATTCACAGAGATCACGACAGACACAGTCAGACACCAACTAAATAAAATGCCAAACTGGAAAGCCCCAGGTCCCGATGAAGTCCATGGGTACTGGCTCAAAAACTTCAAGGCCTACAACCACGAATAGCAGAACAACTCCAGCATTGTATCTCAAATCACCATGCACCCAAATGGATGACCACAGAAGAACATCCTTAGTACAAAAAGACAAGAGTAAGGTAAATATAGCCAGTAACTACAGGCCTATCACCTGCCTACCAATAATGTGGAAGTTACTAACAGGTATCATCAGTGAAAGGCTATACAACTACCTAGAGGAGACAAACACCATCCCCCACCAACAGAAAGGCTGCAGAAGGAAGTGTAGGGCACAAAAGACCAGCTCCTGACAGACAAAATGGTAATGAAGAACAGTAGGAGAAGGAAAACCAACCTAGGCATGGCATGGATAGACTATAAGAAAGCCTTCGACATGATACCACACACGGGCTAATAGAATGCCTGAAATATATGGGGCGAGGAAAACACCCATCAGCTTCCTCAAAAATACAATGCGCAACTGGAATACAATACTTACAAGCTCTGGAATAAGACTAGCAGAGGTTAATATCAGGAGAGGGATCTTCCAGGGCGACTCACTGTCCCCACTACTCTTCGTAGTAGCCATGATTCCCATGACAAAAGTACTACAGAAGATGGATGCTGGGTACCAACTCAAGAAAAGAGGCAACAGAATCAACCATCTGGTGTTCATGGACGACATCAAGCTGTATGGTAAGAGCATCAAGGAAATAGATACCCTAATCCAGACTGTAAGGATTGTATCTGGGGACATCAGGATGGAGTTTTGGAATAGAAAAATGCGCCTTAGTCAACATACAAAAAGGCAAAGTAACGAGAACTGAAGGGATAAAGCTACCAGATGGGAGCAACATCAAACACATAGATGAGACAGGATACAAATACCTGGGAATAATGGAAGGAGCGGATATAAAACACCAAGAGATGAAGGACACGATCAAGAAAAGAATATATGCAGGAGACTCAAGGCGATACTCAAGTCAACTCAACGCCAGAAATATGATAAAAGCCATAAACACATGGGCAGTGCCAGTAATCAGATACAGCGCAGGAATAGTGGAATGGACGAAGGCAGAACTCTGCAGCATAGATCAGAAAACCAGGAAACATATGACAATACACAAAGCACTATACCCAAGAGCAAATACGGACAGACTATACATAACACGAAAGGAAGGAGGGAGAGGACTACTAAGTATAGAGGACTGCGTCAACATCGAGAACAGAGCACTGGGGCAATATCTGAAAACAAGTGAAGACGAGTGGCTAAAGAGTGCATGGGAAGAAGGACTAATAAAAGTAGACGAAGACCCACAAATATACAGAGACAGGAGAATGACAGACAGAAAAGAGGACTGGCACAACAAACCAATGCACGGACAATACATGAGACAGACTAAAGAACTAGCCAGCGATGACACACCCTGGCAATGGCTACAGAGGGAGAGCTAAAGGGGGAAACTGAAGGAATGATAACAGCGGCACAATATCAGGCCCTAAGAACCAGATATGTTCAAAGAACGATAGACGGAAATAACATCTCTCCCATATGTAGGAAGTGGAATACAAAAAATGAAACCATAAACCACATAGCAAGCGAATGCCCGGCACTTGCACAGAACCAGTACAAAAAGAGCCATGATTCAGTGGCAAAAGCCCTCCACTGGAGCCTGTGCAAGAAGCATCAGCTACCTTGCAGTAATAAGGGGTACAAGCACACACCTGAGGGTGTGATAGAAAAACGATCACGCAAAGATCCTCTGGGACTATGGTATCAGAACGGATAGGGTGATACGTGCAAACAGACCAGACGTGACGTTGATTGACAAAGTAAAGAAGAAAGTATCACTCATTGATGTCGCAATACCATGGGACACCAGAGTTGAAGAGAAAGAAAGGGAAAAAATGGATAAATATCAAGATCTGAAAATAGAAATAAGAAGGATATGGGATATTGCCAGTGGAAATCGTACCCATAATCATAGGAGCACTAGGCACGATCCAAGATCCCTGAAAAGGAATCTAGAAAAAACTAGAGGCTGAAGTAGCTCCAGGACTCATGCAGAAGAGTGTGATCCTAGAAACGGCGCACATAGTAAGAAAAGTGATGGACTCCTAAGGAGGCAGGATGCAACCGGAACACACTATAAATACAACCCAGTCGAATTGGAGGACTTGTGATGGAGCAAAAAAAAAAAAAAAAAAAAAAAAATAATAATAGTAATAATAATAATTTGGAAGAAGACCTCTTTTAAACATTCAGATTTCTTCAATATAAATACTGGCCAGTTATTGAGAATTATCGCTGTGCCAGAGAAGCCAGTAATAAGATACATAGAGAAGACAATATAAAAGAACAATTCGATTAAATCTGCCATTTTATTCTACAGAATAATAATAATAATAATAATAATAATAATAATAATAATAATAACAATAATAATATCTAACTGCAATCGTGCCGATTATCGTCTTGAGTAATAAGTAACTAGGGGTTATTTTGTCACTATTAATCCCTGTGACATCTTATTATTAAAAGATAATGCAGTATAACTATAAATACCAGCCAAACAACGCCCTATCCAATGACAACTGATTTACTCAGTACTATCTCCTACTAAAGACCCAACTGCTTGACAGATAAAAAGGCCAGTTTCATCAGTAAGCCGAGTAAAAGCTCATTTAGACGAGATCAATTAAATAATTAATTAATACTTCGGTGGGTAATTACTTATCAGGCTCATTAAATTCTTAATTATACGAACACTTAGCAATCTAATGAATTGTCTAATCGATTAACTAGGCTGATTAAAAGGGGTGGGTGGGGGATGAAGAAGATACACGAAGTGATCTATGAAATAAAAAAATAAATCAATAAACGCTCATCGAAAAGTAGGGTTGGTTTTAAATCCTGTCACTGTGAAGGTCAGCAGGGCAAAATGGATTTTAACACAACGTACCCACATCGCACGGCCGGCATTCGAATCTGATAGTGGCGAAACAAAGGCATTGACAATATGAAGTTTAAATAGAGGGAATTTAGCTGTATACTAGACACGTAATTTCGAATGAAACGTGAATTTAAGCCATTATGCAAAATTCCAACTGAAAAAAAGAAAAAAAACTTGAGACACAAGTTCAAAGCACCACCTACGTCTCAGCACGATTGAATGGAATGCTGTTAAATTTCTCGTGAATATATCGGGAGTTCGACAGTCTAATTATTGCTTTACTAATCATTGTTATTCAAAATTTTACATAACGAGATTCCCACCATTTCCTTAGCCCCTATTAGTAATTACGAAAGAAAACGGGTCACCTGTATCTCTTCAGACATTCTGAAATCGTTCTCTAGTTTGGAACTACATCATGTGTTCATATTTCGTGGTCATTTCTCTTTGGCAAGTTAACGGCAACGCCTTAAGAACCACATGAGCTCTTTGGCTGATACTTTTTAATAACTTTAGTCGACAGTGTTTAATCCTCTTTAACTTTGGGTTGAATGATTCCAATGCTCATAATTTTGTTTCTGTCAGAGATTGATGTGATTACAGTCAGGAGGGGAACTTCTATGTTTAGCAGAAGACATTAGATATTCGAGCCCTTGGGATAGCGCTTTGTATTTTAGGTAATTTTTTTTTCCTATATATTCATAACGCAGCGATTACAGGAAATGGAAAAATCATGAGGAAAAAGAGCGATCTTTAGGTAATCTGTTGCCTCTCAGGATAAAATAAAAATGATTATGGTGTGGATAGAGCTAGACATACCAAATTGCAATTTTAAGCTATTATTTTCCAAACTAGTACTACAGTTCCAATGCATAAACGTGCTGTTCTTCCAGCTTCTGTTAATTAATCATGGCAAGGATATTGTTGCAACTGCTCTGCTCAAGTTAATTTGTTTTGTGTTACCTGAATAATTTCCCAAAGGCTGAATAGGGTCATTACATAAACAGGGGTAGCATGCAGATTTATAGATATGAAAGAATCATGCTTAATTATTACACTGGAAAGGTTATATTACCGAAGAAATGAAAGATGGAAAAGGTACAAATGAAAAGGAGGAAAGCGAAAATATTAAATGTTATGAATAACTTGATCAAGAAATTTTTAAGACGTGATGCTATGTATAAATAAAGGTAATGCCACAAGGCAAGATTTGCCTTCAGTAAAGGCTCGTTAAGAACGAAAGATTTCAGGCAGTTCTTTTTCATTTTCGTCCGTGGCATTACCTTTATTTATTAAATGTTTATATTACACGGACGATAAACATCAACAGAGCCTGAAAAATGTTTCATCGTCAATGTTGCTATAGTGTTGCTATAGTGTTTATAATGGACACAGGATACAATAGATTAATTTTTCCATCATCATATTTCCTTATTGCCTAAATTCAGTATTTTATCAATATATATGAAGAAGAAAACAAAAAATAAAAGACTTTTAATTATTAATAACGAATGTATGTCATTAATAGGTAATAAAAAACACACTGATTATTACGAAAACATTAGTTGTAAAGACAATCAGACAACAACAGAATTTCGGAATATTCAACCATTAAAGGCGCGGAAAATTTACATGGTTTATGCTAACAAAGAAAATCCATGGAAATCTAATTTCAAAGAAACTCAAAAAGGCCACTACTTGAGTCACCCATAACTTTTGGAATATGACCTAAACTAGTTACTGTTGTCATCAAAGTTTGTAGACCCTCAGATTATAGTTGGCTGAGTTGACCTCAAAACTCGTTCGTAAATATGGCAAGTCGAAGATGAGTTACAAGAGTAAGTTTATTAACAGTCCTTTTTCCTGCTCCCTCTCCTATATCCCTCCCTGAACATCCAGCCCCAGAAAAGTCCCCAACTTCCACAGTTTCTTCCCTTCTCTCTCTCTCTCTCTCTCTCTCTCTGTCCTTTATATATATATATATATATATATATATATATATATATATATATATATATATATATATATATATATAATATATTGTTACGTATATAGGGCCTTGAGAGAAGCTAGATACGTAAACGGAAATAATTGAGGGATTTCAAGAGGGAATTGCTTGAACTTACCGTAAACTGATAGTTATTAATTTAATTTCTTTCTTTAGAGGGAAGGTCGCCAGAAAACTCAGCTCGTTATTTCTTTAAAACTATTTATTTACAAAAAGGCCCGTGCTGGCCTGGAGAAAAGTTAAATGATATTGGCCCCCACAGTTGGGGCTTATAGTCTCATTCAATCAAGCTGATTTTCATTCACTTGGGTTAATGCACACTTGCGGGCAGAGACGGCACGTGACTCATGGAATCTGGAAAAGAATCCCAGATTAAACGAGATAAAAGAAAAAAATTACTTCTTGCTTTGATTAATTAATTCTCTAATACTGGGGAGAAGGAACTTTTAAGGTTTCACTGAAGTATGCAATGACTCCATTGGTCTGGGACGATCACACAAGGGGAAGCATGCGGCCATGAGGCAGTGAGAGGGAACAAAGGGATGAATTCCTTTTGTTGCTGGAAATTGAATTGGGAGAATGAGGATCAAAATGATAATTTGTTGGGGAGAAGACTGGCAATATGCTGTTCCACAAGACGTACCTGGATGTCGTGTTCAGTGTGGACCTTTGCAGAAAATGTGGCTCTTCGTAGAAAAGCATGGCGGCCCCTTGTCTGAGGCCTGGGTCATCGGCGCGCCACTCACACCCTGGGTATGCCTAACAGGAAGGCAGGTAATTTGACCTCTGTCCGAGATCACGTCTCGCAGCCGACTGAGACAGAATTCAGTTGTTGCTTGGGGGTTGGAGGTCAGCTTAACCCCCAACCCCCCACGATCAAGGCAAATCCTGGAAAAACACAAGCATCCCACAGCCAGCAGAGGGGTCACAGGAAAGAGAGCTTAAGGTATAGGTCTAAGAAGTACCAATCTGCCTACACCCTTACCCTTTTGAGATACGTTCCCTACAGCTGATAAAAGACTCTTTTCCCCCAACTGGGGAACTTCCTATCTCTAGCTGGCGGGTTTTGGGTTTCCCGCGGTTACTAAAAAAAATCAGCTGATATTCTAAAGAAATGGGCTTGCCGTTTTTCCAAATAAACACAAATTATTTAGTTAATTGCGGGGTAGACGAACGATCTATAAACGTCACAGCTCCCCCTGTTAAGAAGGCATTCACTCCCTTTCGGGTGTGAAGGTCTTGCTTAAATAAATTGATCATCTCGACTACCCCGTTCTCCTATTCCAATTTGAAGTTTTTTTTTTTTTGAGGCAGGGATACAGCTAACTACAGTGGCCTACCTAACTTATAGGCAAAGATTGCTAAGTGTACTAACTTAATATATGTGATGTAGTCTAGCCTAATAAATAAACTACAGGTTGTCTTGTGACGACAGTCTACTCTACCCTAGATAAGGTTACTTGAAAATTCTACTTGCTACTAACCTAATGCCCTGGTACTAAAATCATTAGCCTAACCTACTCAATACAGTTAAATGAAGACGCAATCATTCCAGAGTGTGGTACGCACAGCAGTAGTTCAGCGACGGAAACTGTTAAATACATAATGAGAGGTCAATGATGCGTGGGGATGATGAGTGGTTAATTGACCAGGAGGGAAATGCAATGAGGTAATTAATTATTTAAGTGAGGGTTAGTATTACAATGGAGGGGTAGGGGTTAGAGGGTTAGTGCTACTGGCAGAGATCAGGCTGGCTACCCTCTCTGGGTAGGTGCCAGGATCATTCTGCAAATGAATGCGACACTGTACCTCGGGCACAGGTGTCAAGGAGAGCATGTGGCTCTTTTGTTTTTTGTTAGTTTTATGTTAATGATTGGTTACGTCCTTCTTCTTCTTCTTCTTCTTATTCCTCCAGACCTGGCTATACTAGTCCTAGGAGTAGACGGAGGCACAGACTCTGGGGAAAGGCCAGAAACACCGCAGGAGCAGAGGCAGTGGTAGCCTGAGGGATTTCAGGAGAAAACACCCTACTTCGGTATCTGCAGCAACCGTCGTAGAGGTGGAACCTACTGCAGGGGAGGCACCTCACTTCGGCTGTTGCGACAACCGTCGTGAGGGAAAACTCCAGGCTGACTCCTGGTCGGGCAGTTCCCTGGTTTTTGCAGAGGAGGTACAAAGGTAAGGTCCTGCCGGAGGTTCATCTCGGGCGACAGAGGTAAGGATTGAAGAAGACAAGGAACTAGTGATTGGCCATGGGTCTGTGATAAGCTCCATGCCTGTTGGAGGGGATCTCCTGTAGGAGGATCCTTGATAAGGTTAGGCGCCGGCGCTAGCTCGGGGCCATGGCGCAGAGGTCAAGTTCGGTGGTGGCTCTACGTCCAGGAGGCTGGACGGAGCTTGGCACTGCTCAGTGCTGCCAAGTGGTACTGGCAGAAGGAGTTGAGGTCGACTGGACCCTGTGGCGGGTACTGGAGGTGCAATACCTCTCAGCGTGCCCTTGGTTATGGGAGACAGAGGGTCCTGTCTCTTTTGGAAGGCTAAGCCTTGTGGGACTTGGACAGTGTCCGCTGCACATAACTTGCTAGGGCACCTAGGCCAATTTGTGGAGTGCCCTATTACGTTACAGGTCTTGCAACGGAAACTGTGAATGGTCAATCTCCCTCCTTGGTAACGGGGGAGACTGTTGGTGGATGTACTTCCTAGAGAAGTAGAATTCGGTGACTCTTGCTTTGGAGTGAAGAAATTGACATGGGGTTAGGACCCCTAGGCTTTTTTGAATTGGTGAGGGAGAATTCATGTCTTGCCCTAGGAGGAGGTCATAACCTCCTGGGATGTAGCTTGCAACTGCAAGGGTACAAACTTGGAGAAATGAGGTCGGGTGACTCTCAATTGCACGGTTGGAAGGATCAGCTTGATATGGTTGATACCTTCGATGGTGATTAGTGTCGTCTATCGACGGTAGCCCCTCGGGGATTTCTGTCTTCCTGTATCAGGGAGACTTGAGCGCCAGAGTCGTCGTAGGCTCTGACGTGGCTTGGCTGATAATGACTTTGGAGGGGTGCGACGGTTTATAGGGCCCTTAGCTGGGGCCGGGGGTCCTAGAGAAGAAGGATTAGTAATGGCCATTGCGACGGCAGGAATATTGTGGTTTGCGCACCCTCCGTAGTTGGCAGACATGTGACCTTTGCGGCCACAGTCTCGGCAGAACTTGTTCCAGAACCTCTTCCGTGGCACTGGATGATAAGGCCGAGATGGCCCCACAGGTTGCGAATCTGCGGCAGTCACCAAGGCTGGCCAGTGTGCTCTGGGCACAGATGAAGAGTCCTCTTCTGGCAGTGATGTGACGTGGGGAGGTTAAGGGAACCTCCGTTGAATCACCCTCGGAAGCAATTTCGGGGTGGGGTTAACTGGTGGGCTTACCTCTTCCAAAGGGAGGAGGTAGGCGGTAAAAAGTAAAAGGCTGGGCAGGATGTGGCAGGAATTTCTATCTCCGGCACTGGATCAGGACAGGCTCACAAATAGAAAGGATGTCAGGCTGACCAGAGACGGCGGGACTAAGAGAGACAGGGGGTGCAGGGCTGGAAGCTGGCAGAGTGGCTTGAGCTAGGATACTCTCCTTACGGGCCTTCTCCCGCTTGATTTTGAGTTCCTGCTCCTTGAGAGCTAGCTCATGGTTTCTCTCTTCTGCTCCTTCCTTCTTTTCTGCTTCTTTGGCTCTTCTCTGGTTTTCCCTTTCTTCCTTTTCTTGCAGGCGCGCGGCAGCCTGCTGCGCCTTTATCCACTGGTCTAGTGCTGGTCCAGTGTAACCGGCCTCCTTGCCCAGAGTTATGAGGACTCGGAGCCTCTTGAAGCTCTACGGCAAAGAAGTCGCGGGAAGCAGGGGAAGACATTTCCCTTAGCTGCAGTAGAGGCTCTGATGAAAATGAAAATAATGGCCAGGAAGGGTACGGAATGGAATAGGAGTGCCTACTGTGGCAAAGTGGCACTCACTTGGAAAGGTGTTCTGCGACGTGGTAGAGAAAAGTCTGAGAGAACTGGGTGCTCTGTGGCACTTGGGAAGTGTCCCGTAAGTTGGTGGCACTTCTGGATTGGCACCTTCTAAAGAGGTGAAAAAATCAAATGGAGTGTACGGCGTACGTCACTCTTAAGGGCGTTCCTAAGTTGGGAGACGCTGTAATGGGCTACCTGTACGTCTGTACAGGTGCGCGGCACTTATGAGGAGGCGTTCCTTGGGTTGGTCCGAAGGATCACTGATCCTCGTACACGGACATTAATGAATTGGGCGTTCCGTAAGGACGGACACGCAGGTTTGTCAGCACTTAGGGCTGGTATTGCGGCACTTCTGGGAGGCGTTCCCTTGTTGAGTGTTCGGAAGGATCACTGACCCTTGTACACGGACACACTAATTACTTGGGCGTTCCGTAAGGACGGACACGCAGGTTTAATGGCTACCTGTACGGCCTGTACAGGTGCAATGGCACTTATGGAGGCTGGAGCACTGGTATCGTGCTGGTGTGTCCTGGACACTACATGCAGTATACTTAAATATACTGAAGTGAAATGGCACTGCTCATGGCAGAGTGTAATGGTGGAGGAGAGAAAGTAAAAGGTGGGAGTACTTCAGCAGCCAGTCGATGGACAGTGTCAAGAATTAGTGGCACTGTGAAATGGAGACCCTGACGTGCACTGGTGGTGGCCAGTCCTAAACTGGTAACGACTTCCCTGTCTGGAAGTAATGAATTTGCGTGGCACACTGTGCGAATTGTGCTTGCGGTATACGCAAGTCTTTTGTGATAAAAAATGAACAAGACCACTCGGGCAACGACAGGTAATGATAATTGAAAATGCTCAGTCCCTCGCTGAAGTACTCGGTAAATGAAATAAATAAATGTTTGCAAACTGCAATGGACACATGCGCGTACGTATCACGCTGTGTAAATGAAAGACACAAGAGACTAAAATAAGGTTAATTCGGCATGCTATAATTAATGGTAAGATGTAGTACTCTTGGCTTCGTGAATACTGGGTTCTGGTTCTCTCTCTCTCTCTCTCTCTCTCTCTCTCTCTCTCTCGGAGAGGGTGAAAATGATATATGAATGAACTCCCTTATATTTGAATTGAACTACTAATGTTAGTTTAATATGACGCAACTTGCGTTAAATGATTTACTTACGTTACGTTTTTTTTTTAATGAAAGAATGCTTTTGGATAAACGTTTTATGAAAATGATAACGCGCTCGTGGTGAACGATTTTTACGTTAATGTAGCGGCTCGCGCTTACGAAATGATTTGCGTTTCAATATGAATTTTACAACGACGCGTTTTACGTTAACAATTCTTGTGATTTACTCTACTTGAGATTTACGTTAACTTTATGTAAGATTACTAGGTCCCCGTGAACAGTGAAATGACGGTAAGGATTTAAAACGATGTTAGCAAACAATTGTGAATGAGGGTTATGTTAAGTGCGAAGTGAAATGAAACTTCGCTCAGCGCGCGAGTGAGCGATGCTAGGTGAACACCGTGAGGAGAGCAGAGCGGGTTAGCACACAGCGTGTCGTTCAAAACAGCTGATTCTCTGTAAATGCGAAGGCGATTTACAACACAAAATACTACTTTCTTATTCAAGGCGAATTACGTTAATTTTTCTGGCAGGACGATAGATACTAGTACCAAGATCGATATTATTTACGTTAAAACTTTGAGACTTACGTTACTTTGCTTAAATTGTTTAGATAATGTTGAGAGAGAAAACAAACATGGCTGCCGCTGTGAATGAGACGAAGGCTGGTTGAGACCGCGCAGGCGCGAGAGAGCGCGAAGCTGAATTAGCTGAGAGGTAAGCGGTTACCAACACTTGGAATGAAAACTAAGTTAAAAATGAATACCCTAACATATCACAGACAAAAGAATTGTACACTTCTTTTGCCGTAACTATTAGTAAAACACTCCTAACTAGCTAGGCTTTCTCATACAGCAATAAACCCTGGCAAAGCACTTCCTAGTTTGATCTGGTCCTTTCTGGCATCTATCTGCACACGTGTTCGTGAGAGCTCCTACGAAGACAGCACAAAGTAACAGAAAATTCGCGGGGCAAATTGTTTGCTCGCCGCTAAAATAAAGCTCTGGCGCATTCGCCGTTACAATAATAAGATTTCTACCTACGCTCTTTTGACCACTTCAACAATAAAAATACTTAAACGTACCTTAAGCTAACATTGGTTATAGAATAATCATATTAATGAATGGAATACCTTACCGTGAGTCAGTGTGTCTTCTTTCCCTGCAAGTGTGCTTGATTTACTTTTTGTAAAATAATTTACAGTTTACGTTTTACAACGGATAACGCGATTTACAAGCTTTTTTAAGCAAGCCCGGATTCGATCCTCGGCGAGGTCGACAATGTTACGTATATAGGGCCTTGAGAGAAGCTAGATACGTAAACGGAAATAATTGAGGGATTTCAAGAGGGAATTGCTTGAACTTACCGTAAACTGATAGTTATTAATTTCTTTCTTTAGAGGGAAGGTCGCCAGAAAACTCAGCTCGTTACTTTAAAACTATTTATTTGGAGCAAAAAGGCCCGTGCTGGCCTGGGAAAAGCTAAATGATATTGGCCCCCCACGTTGGGGCTTATAGTCTCATTCAATTCAAGCTGATTTTCATTCACTTGGGTTAATGCACACTTGCGGGCAGAGACGGCACGTGACTCATGGAATCTGGAAAAGAATCCCAGATTAAACGAGATAAAAGAAAAAAATTATCCTCTTGCTTTGATTAATTAATTCTCTAATACTGGGGAGAAGGAACTTTTAAGGTTTCACTGAAGTATGCAATGACTCCATTGGTCTGGGACGATCACACAAGGGGAAGCATGCGGCCATGAGGCAGTGAGAGGGAACAAAGGGATGAATTCCTTTTGTTGCTGGAAATTGAATTGGGAGAATGAGGATCAAAATGATAATTTGTTGGGAGAGACTGGCAATATGCTGTTCCACAAGACGTACCTGGATGTCGTGCAGTGTGGACCTTTGCAGAAAATGTGGCTCTTCGTAGAAAAGCATGGCGGACCCTTTGTCTGAGGCCTGGGTCATCGGCGCGCCACTCACACCCTGGTAGGCCTAAACAGGAAGGCAGGTAATTTGACCTCTGTCCGAGACTCACGTCTCGCAGCCGACTGAGACAGAATTCAGTTGGGTTGCTTGGGGGTTGGAAGTCAGCTTAACCCCCCCCACGATCAAGGCAAATCCTGGAAAACAAGCATACAGCCAGCAGAGGGGTCACAGGAAAGAGAGCTTAAGGTATAGGTCTAAGAAGTACCAATCTGCCTACACCCTTCCTTTTGAGATACGTCCCTACAGCTGATAAAAGACCTCTTTTCCCCAACTGGGGAACTTCCTATCTCTAGCTGGCGGGTTTTCCCGTTTCCCGCGGTTACTAAAAATCAGCTGATATTCTAAAGAAATGGCTGCCGTTTTTCCAAATCAAATTATTTAGTTAATTGTGCGGGGTAGACGAACGATCTATAAACGTCACAATATATATATATATAGAGAGAGAGAGAGAGAGAGAGATAGAGAGAGATAGAGATAATATATATATCTATATATATATATATATATATATATATATACACACACACACACACACACACACATATATATAATAATATATATATATATATATATATATATATATATATATATAAATATATATATATATATTATATATATATAATATATATATATATATATATATATATTATATATATATATATATATATCTACTGACATTTGGACAACTGACGTTTCATACCAGCCCTTAAAAGTAAAGCTTGGATATCGTCCACTGGTAAAGATCAAATCCAAAATCTGCCCCACCCTCCCTCACTCCCCCTCTCGGTACATAACCCCCTGATCTGTATCTGAATAATAAACACTCGACAAAGATTCCCAAAGGAGAAAGAGCGACGAAAAATGTTTAGACAGTTAAAAGGAATACACGTAAAAGAACATATGATTCTTTGATCAACGGAACTGTCACAGTTTGGAGTTGGAATCTCAGAGACGGAAAAGCAAACTCCGAATCCAGGATCCCTGTTTGTACTTTAATTTTATTCTTCTTTTTTTCTTTTGTCTCTGGTTTTCGTTCTTTTTTCTTATTTTTTCTGTTCTCCCTTCCAGTTTACTTTTTGTTCAGAGCTGAAACGAACGTAAAAAAATTCATAACTTCCAAAGATGGTTGAGCAGAAACTTTTTTTTTATACAAAGCAGAGACATTGTGCAGAAAAAATGAACGAATCTGTTATTCATTACATGAAAAACTGAGGATAGTGGTACAATGATTATTGCAAAAAAGAACATTGATGATAGTAATATACCTTATGATCCATATTCTAAAAACAAGACCAGAATGAGGCTTTAGTGTATGGCACAAAGATTTCCACTATTTTCTGATTTATTCACACTCTTTCAATCTCATTTGTTATTCCGTGCTTATCAGTGAGAGTTCATTACGTGTGACACTATTTTCCATTTTCAGTTCCATTTACTTTACTTTTTCCCCTGCTATTTTCGTCTTTCATGGTCGGAGTTTCTTTCCAGCTTTTCTTTTGAAATCTTTTTCTTTATCCCTTTGCCATTCTGTCTGCAAAAATGTGTTAGTGCGGAGGTTTTTGGTTTTTGCCAACTGTCATTGCCTGTTACAAACTACATCCTCTTACTTCCTCTGTTGTCTCACCTTTATGCCGTTTCTTTCGCTTACTCCTACAAACTACTTTGTTGTTGTTTTGTTTGTTTGTTTGGTATAGTGTTTTAACGTTGCATGGAACCAGTGGTTATTCAGCAACGGGACAACCAACGGCTTTACGTGACTTCCGAACCACGTCAAGAGTGAACTTCTATCACCAGAAATACACCCCTCTAACCCTCAGTGGAATGCCCGAGAATCGAACTCGCGGCCACCGAGTGGCAGGTCAAGACCATCCCGATCACGCCACTGAGGGGTTTACTTTGTTGTTTTTGTTGCTGTTGTTGTTCTTCTTGTGGGGGTAGGAGAGCCCTATGGAGTAGCCTAAAAATTTCTGAAAAAGGTGTTTTACATTGTGTTAAAGATGCAGGAATTTTAGGAGTCTATTTATCATTTATTTATTAGAATGAAAATGTGAAAAATATAATGTGTATCTTAAATAGTACAGAAATGACGTTCTAATAAAAAATATAGCGTGTTTATTTTTAATTTTCGTTAGTGAGCAACACGCTATTTGATTGTAGATTTTACCATGCACCTCGATTAAACTGGAGGTCGGGTCACGCCTTGTTTAATTTTTATATTTCAATCCTCTGTATATATTTGAATTTTCCCATAAATCTTTATTATACCAACTGTATGGGCAAATGTTTCCCGTGAAGCTAAAGATATAGTAACAATTTTCATTGAAAATAAAGATGCTGTTTAAATTAAATAATTTAAATTGACACAACTATTATATTTTATTGTATTTTCTTCAGTTCGTAAACCAGCAGCTTTTACGTTTTGAATTGAAACACTTTCTTTCAATAAATATTTCCTTAATTTCGTTACCACCACTGCCCCTTTGTGTTGCTTGTTCTCGCTGTTTTTTAACTTCAGAGTTTTTAGATTTCACCAGAAAGACACTTTATTCCTTCCCTTTAATTTCCTATTTTCTCTCTCTTTCTCTCTTTCTGTTGCTTGACTAATATTTTCTTTTTATTGAAATTGTTTAAACTGTCCAAAAGTAAGAGTCTCTCTCTCTCTCTCTACTCTCTCTCCTCTCTCTCTCTCTCTCTCTCTCTCTCTCTCTCTCTCATACAAACTCACAAGCATCTTGGCCTCGTTACGCATTGGTAAGCGTATTTTCAGTTAATCCACTGAGGAAGCCACCCTTAATTATCGACTTAGAAGAATGGAGAGAGAGAGAGAGATGAGAGAGAGAGAGAGAGAGATGAGAGAGAGAGAGAGAGCAAGAGAGAGAGAGAGAGAGAGGGAATAACCGAAAGACAAAGTGGACTGTCAGATATATTTTGTTCATGGAGACAGTCACACCAAATTAAGACAAAACTCCTGTAATTATTTTACCTTCAAGTGAAAATTAGCAAGTAAATAAATTCTCAAACTACACTGACAGAGGTATGTCTTTGAGGACCATTCTAACAAAGGCAATACCTTAATTAGGCATTATTGAAAAGCGGAACGTGAAGAATTCGTCAGTCAACCTCGAGTCGCAGTTTGGGCGTCATTATAGGTCACGGTTAGCAATGAATGGAGGTCGTAATTATCTTTCTCAATTGCTCCCTGAGTTCACAGACTCCAATGCACTCGCGCGTGTGATACGACGCTAATTAACGTTTCTGTATTTACCTGAGGACGTGTTTCAATTAATATGCTAATTAAGTCGCTTAGTTCAGAACGGTTATTATGCGAGGATGGGACCATTATCTTACTTTATATTCCACTTTTTCCCCTTTGAGGTTCCTAATTAATTTTATTTTTTAAAGGGCCTAAACACACATTATCATTAACTCGGTCTACATAATTCAAGACCCTTTTTTCCCGTCCCCGAACCCCGACCTCTTTCATCAGAATTCTCACGGCGGCTCATAAAGTTCAGAATGAAACATGAGTTTTTAAGAAACCATATTTTCGCTTCCTGAGGGCGTCCTCAGCTTCAAAACAACTCCATTCAAGCTCCTTTATGTACAAATGGATATTAGGAAAATATCTGCGACGATAACTACAGCAATATGTTTGATAATGCCGCACTAAACATAAGCAACAGTATAATTGCTGCTCTTATATATTTGAGATTTCGTTAATAAATTTCGCCAATTAAACGATACAAAAGTGGTTAGTTTTATTTGAAACGATCATTATTTCTGTTGTGATTATGGCTATGACCATAATGACAATTAGGATTATTTTATTGTTTTTGCTGTTGGGAATACTTATCATTAAATCTAATTGAAGTACTGAGGAGGGGTACGTCTATTTACATAGTCGTGCAAAACACTGCAATGTTCTAAAATATGCATTTGGGCCCTAATTTGAACGCTTTTATTTTGTAACTGGTCGGCGAAAATGTTCCCTAATAAAGTGAATTCATAATCAAATCACTGACCCTCGAACAGAGGTTAATCCAGCAAAACATAATTCAAATATGATTAGCTCACCTCCATAACCTTCCCTACCCGAGATCTTCTGAACTTATTAATGTAAACTGGAATTCTAACAAATTTTGCCTTTCGTTGGGATAGAGTGACTGCCCATTTTATTTCTGGAAAACTTCTGTGCTGAACTGAAATTGAAGTTTTATGAAATCAACTGCGGAATAAATTACTTACTAAGGGAAAATAAAAATGAGGTACAAGGAAGACTTTTAGTGCCAAGTAGTAATTATTTTACCATGCTTTTTTACTAGCAGAAAAGCTCAAAGATGAACGCTAGTGACATTATTTAAATAGTTCCTTCCAAAAACAGCACATCATGTGTTCATTACGTTGGACTATATGTCGAGGGTTCAGAGTGATTAGTTATGATCTATCAAGGGATTCAACCAAGGTCTTAGACCAGTGGTTTTCAACCAGCGGGCCATGTGCAGTTCTGAGGGTCGTTCATGCCAAGGGCATTCGAAATAGTAATTAAAAATGAAAAATATAGAAATAATGAAGAGCAAAACAAAACAAAACAAGCAAAAAAGATATACCCGGTATTTATAAAGGAGAGAGAGAGAGAATGCTTTTATAATACCTCTATTACCATCATGGGCGCAGGAAGGTTGAAAACCACTGTATGCCCTCAACCTCATGGGAACTGCTGATTGTATCAGTCTCTTGGCTCACCGTGTCATCAAATTCTCCTTGGACAAGAATGTCCCGGAGAGAAAAGAATTAAACATGTCCCTCTGATCTTTAAAACTTTATGGCTAGTACATTGTCGGTATTGGCTTACTGGTTATTCACCTTTCTTGCAGTGTTTCATCCGGAGAAATTAGTATTTTGGATATTCACACATACAAATACGCTATATATATATATATATATATATATATATATATATATATATATATATATATATATATATATATATATATATATATATATAGATAGATAGATAGATAGATAGATAGATAGATAGATAGAGAAAACTATAAATGTCTGTTTGTATAAACAATATACAAATCCACATTTCTTTAGCAATTTTGATGAGATTTTAAATATAAGTCAAAATCAAAAAAGGGAAAATCGTGGTGAAAAGAGTTAAAACCATTGGTTAGGTAAAGGGGGATGTGGAAAGGGGTAAAATGTAAAATCAATGAAAACAACAGACATTAGTGTCCGATCCATAGTTTTCGAGGTCGCTGAGATGAATAGTGATAATCCTGATGCCCTTCAAGTGCAAGTTCAGCCCAATTAGGGAGAAGGGGGTGGAAAGGGTAGGAAGAGGGGTGACATGTAAAAATAAAGGAAAATACAGATATTAGTATCTATTCCTTAGTTCTAGTATTCCATAGTTTTTTATGTTGCTGAGATGAATATTGACACTCCTGATGCCCTTTGAGTCCACGTTCAGCCCTGTTAAGATAGGGGGGTGGGGAAGTGGGTGGAGAGTGGGAGACATGTAAGAATAACCGATAACTACGGACATTAGTGTCTAATTTATAGTTTTCTAGATCGCTGAATAGTGACACTCCTGATGTCCTTTAATTCTAAGTTCAGCCTCAATAGGCAGGGAAAGGGAGTGGGTGGGTGGAAGGGGGTGACATGTAAAATGACCAAAAACTACAGATATTGAGGTTGCTGAGAAGAAATTGACTCTTTGAGTCCAAGTTCAGCTCTGACAGAAAGAAGTAGGAGGGAGGAGGAGGGGTAAAAAATGAAATGTCAAAAATGACGGGTATTAGTGCATAATCCAAAGTTTTTGAGGTTACTGGGATGAACAGAGATGCTCCCGATGCCCATCAAGTCAAAGTCAGCCCCAATTGGGATGGGGCTGAGAAGTGGTGAAATAGGAAATGTCAAAAATGCAGCTATCTTACAAGAGAAAGGAGAGTGTGAAAAAGAGAGAGTAGAGATAAAGGAAGTGGGGGTATAGAGGTAGAAGGGGTTGAGAGAGAGAGAGAGAGAGAGAGAGAGAGAGAGAGAGAGAGAGAGAGAGAGCATATTGGTTGTCATTCAGTGGTCAGCTAGTATATAAATATATACATACATACACATATACATCTATATATATGTATATATATATATATATATGTATATGTATATATATATAGATATATATATATATATATATATATATATATATATATATATATATATATATACACATAGTCCATTGGAAAAAGTCTCAAGAGCCGAAGCCTAAGTGGACCAATTCTTTTTCAATATTTCTTACGGCATTTTCCATACATTTGACATTCACATTCACACACACACACACACACACACACACATATATATATATATGTGTGTGTGTGTGTGTGCGTATATATATATATATAATGCTAAAGAAAAAAGAGAATATATTAATGGTACGTCTCCTCTTTAATATGACGCACCGATTATGGGTACCTTTAACATTAAATAGAATAGTAAGTACTGAGGCTAGAGGGCTGTAATTTGGTATCTTTGATGATTGGAGGGTGGGTGACCAACATACCAATTTGCAGCCTTCTAGCCTTAGTAAATTTTTGAGATCAGTGGGCGGACAGGAAAAGTACGGACGGACAGACAGAGCCGTCACAATAGTTTTCTTTTACAGAAAGCCTAAAAAAGAGTCTACTCTAGTCGAGAGAGAGAGAGAGAGAGAGAGAGAGAGAGAGAGAGAGAGAGAGGGGGGGGGGGGGCGCATAGCATGACAGGAAACAAAATAACGCTATGGATCTATTGCATTGAAAGCTGAGTCCTCAGATTCTCCGAGGGAAAGTTTTGTTGGTTACAGGATACAAGAACAAAGGTCAATGGGATACGCGAGACCGGACAGACAGTAACACCAAAATGTACAGAAAAGCTTTGTCCTGGAACGGGAAGCAAGAGCCACTGGACTGGACACTGCTGGAAAAGCGGACGAACCACTAAAAGGTAGAAATTCGGTACTGGAATTCGCACTAGCGGCAAATCATGCGTGATTCCAGGATAATGGAATAATCTCTCTCTCTCTCTCTCTCTCTCTCTCTCTCTCTCTCTCTCTCGAATTATTTCCAGGTAGTGTACCTTTATTAGGCATTTAAATATACGCAGTAACTGTGCTTAAGCAATTGCAATTTGCAGCCCTCTAGCCTCAACAGTTTTTAAGATCTGAGATAAGGCGGACAGACAAAAACCATCTCAATAGTTTTCTTTTACAGAAAAACTATAATTATATAATTGTGTCGCCGTCCTTGTTGTACAGCATTGAAAAATATTTATTTCAGCACACGAATTCGCTAAAAAATATTGCGGTTTTCCCTTTATTAATTTTTTATGACATGAAATTCAAGAACATCTATGCGGACTTTGCAGTTGCAGTTGATACATATGCATGAAATCTCTCGAGTGTCCACTAACAGAATATTCATAATGAAACTATACTCGCCTTGTAAAATTATTGTAATGTCAAATTCAGTAACGATATTTTCCTCTAATTGTGAATATATTCAAATGGAATAATGAGAGCTGAATAGATATATTAAAATAGTGGGGCAATTCTCTGCAAACTTATAAACGATATACATACATCCTGCATATGTTTGTACAAGCATATATAAGAGCGTGCGCACACACACACACAATATATATATATATATATATATATATATAATATAATATATATATATATATATATATATATATGTGTGTGTGTGTGTGTGTGCGTGTGTGTGTGTGTGTATATTACACATAAAATATGTATCGTGAGTGTCTCTGGAATTGATATATATATATATATATATATATATATATATATATATATATATATATATATATATATATATATGCATACTTGTGTCCCTGGTATAGATAATATATTATATATATATATATATATATATATATATATATATATATATATGTGTGTGTGTGTGTGTGTGTGTGTGTGTGTGCGCGCGCGAGCGTGTGTATGTGTGTGTGTATTTACATGTACGTATGAGTATGTATTACCGATATGAGCACGTTTACTTTGTATAGTTCTAAAAGTTTACGGTAAAATAAAATCCTTTACTTTAATAAAATAGAAATGATTTAATGTCAAAGATCAGCAGCATCCGCCCAAGCTGGAAGGCTCATCACAAAAACATTACGAAAGCAGATTACTGTAAAATATTAAATGATTATTAAAACGGTTATTTTATATACCAGGACTCTGGAACCAGCTGAATACTCAACTTAGCTCTGTGACCCTCATCACCATCTGGTTATTATGCCTTTCCAAAAGTTTCGTTACTGGGTCAAAGCTGATCTCATGAAAATCCATAAATATAATATAAATGTTCCAACAGATTATCATCAGGAACTGATTATGCTCCTGGTGATTAAGTTAAGAGGTTTTATCAACAACTCTGCTCTAAACTGGTACCATATGTATATCCTGTATTACCAGAATATATACCTCTCTCTCTCTCTCTCTCTCTCTCTCTCTCTCTCCAACGATACATACCTTAATAAAAATCATTTCCTTCAAATCGAAATATCCCTTTACTCAAAAATTGCTTTCCTTGTTATGATACTTTTTTCCTACTAAAACCGTACTCGGGACACCACAAGAAATTCATTAGCGGGTACCGTCATCGCGTAGTTCAGCGATAAAGAAATACAACGAAGGACGATGCAGAATGATGTTATAAGAATAAGAATCACGAAACGTGCTGTTTGATCGACAGCAGTGCACAAGGAAACTTAGTCTCCTAAATGTTATTGTTGCCTCCGGGTGATATTATACACAACCGGATTTCCTGAGGTAAGAACAGCATGTCGTAACTGTAAACAGCTTATCTTTAGCACACACACACACACACACAGTTATTAGTCTTTGATGCTTCACAGGTGTTACTGACAGGAGACATAAGAAAAGTGTCAACAATACTGACAGCCGTCACATTTTCTCACGCGCTCCATTTCGAAAGTATTTGAATGGACAATCCAGAGATGACTTTTACGCTTACGGTGAGTACCTGATTAATCCTTCTCTCTGTATCTCTCTCTCTTTCGGATAAAAGTTTATATATAAACCAGGTTTTACCTTTGATACTCAAATGGAAAAATCCCCCTTCTTCAACCAGAATATTTGTAGGTTATAGCTTCAAATCCATACGACTGCCTTAACAGGATTATTCTATCTAATAGACGGAAATTACCGGCGCAATTTTAGAATCTGTTCGTTATGTTAAAAAAGAAAAGAATGGAATTTTTTCATTGACTCTCTCTCTCTCTCTCTCTCTCTCTCTCTCTCTCTCTCTCTCTCTCTCTCTCTCTCTCTCGTTTTTATGCAAAGCCCATCATCATGTTCAGTGCATCAGGGAAGTCACGTTGTTCATAACTTGTGTCGTCTGACGACTTTATTTATTCAGTTTTGTTTCCCGTTCTATTCTTATGACCATTTACGTGCATATTCACATTAAGATTATGTTGCTCGTGTAACACTAACACTGAGAATCTGTTTTGAAACGGTTTTATGAATGTATTATTCCAACCATTGCCTTTGTATACTCTTTCTTCTTGCTTCTATAGACTATATGTTCAAAGAATTCACTACACTTATAATTCATCTCTAGGGCTTCAGTACTTTTCCTTTCAAACACATTCAATACTCACATTCACTTTCATAAAGTTGTGCTAGATGAACAATCCATTATCGCGGTCTAACTGTGGCTTCCGAGAACACTACACCCTCTTTGTTCCACTGACTCTATCCATCTTCACTTTCACAAAAATACATCTACTTGCATGTATCTATATAATCAACTACTTCTATTCCTCCTCATATAGACATTTATCCATCCTTAAGTTTGCTCACATCATTCGCCTTATATATTTGTTTGTGTATATGGATATATAAACAATATAGTATATATATATATATATATATATATATATATATATATTATATATATATATATATATATATAATATATATATATATATATATATATATATATATATATAATACGTAAACTCATCAATTTCAATCTCTGAATATTACATAAAATTATGTTACATAATATTAACTTCAAAAATATTTCTCAACTGGTAAACACACAACACTCAGTGATAACAGTCGTTTTTCTTTTGTCCCTAACGAAGCTCAGTTTAAAATAAATACAAATACATAGAAAAAAAAAGTTTAAAAAATCCCCTTCCGTCAATAACGTTTGGGTCCATAAAATAGATGAAAAGTTTCCGTTTAAATCGGCGCTAAAGGAACGATAATTATTTTTCTCTTGCGATTCCAATTTTCGTTTTAACCAGACACTTGATCAGTGGACGACTTCACAAGAACTCGCCAGTTCATGGCATTTTAACAACCCATATGGCATTTGTATTTTGATTGAAGTTTGCGTCAACAATGTTTTGTATGTTTTCTGCTTCCGGTATTAAAATGATACTTTGATGTCGTTTCAATCGTTTGGTCTGTTACAATTTTTACTGATGTTCCTAATTAGTTTCTGTCCATCTCACTGGCTGCCTGTTTGTCTGTTTACATGCGTATAAAAACATTGCAAAACCAGTCGCAAGAAGGGTTTGTAGAGTAATTTCATAGCTTTAATTCTTCGTGTTGGATATATATGATTGTTCATCCTTTCGGATTATGGCAGTAAGTTGTGGTCGTTTTGCAATATTCCTTGTTTTAGTGCCTAGGTGAAACTGTCGTATTCCTAAATAAAGCCTGTCTGCGGTTGTAGATATTAGTCTCTATTTGTACTCAAGGTGCTAGTAAAGGCATCGCCGAATATCTGTTTAATTTTCACTGCAGTAAATGCAGTTCTTTTCCATCACTTTGCATTACGAATCGATTCGGTGTTTTGTATTCAAGTGATCATATAGAAGCATATTACAATTTTTGGACATCGCGTAGTTGAGTGAAAATATACATCTACATTGCATTTAACTTTACTAAACACATTTATTACCTCCAACAAGAAAGCTGTTGCGCAAGGTAAACATTCAACTATGTGTGTTGATTGCCTGTGTGTCCGGCTTTCTTCAGGGGATGCAGCTCACGATGGATTTCAAGGAAACGCTGAAAAGAAGCATCGTATCCGTTGAAGAGAGTCAGGTGGACTTCTGAAACAGATCTTCATCCATAAGGAGTGAACGTGTTTTTGCTATAACCCAGTGGAGAGATTTCACCGAAATTTGATGAAGGACTCGCCTGTTTAGATTTTAAGCTGAATGAAAAGAAGAATAAGGAATATAAATATTTTTCTTTTTGGTTTTTCCTGCTCGGAATGGCAATCATTTATATAGCAGACGTCCTGAAATATAAACCCGGAGAAAATGATAAAATGCCACTGCAGTATTAAAGGTTTATTTGTGCTGCATAGAGATATTACATTAGTTGTAAGTTTAAAAAAATCTCCAAGAAAAACTTGAGGTCAGAAAGCACAGAGATAGTACATATAGAACTCACACCTGCCTTAATGAGTAGGGTATACAATAATGAATGTCTCATTATGACGATCTTGCACGTTCAAATACCGAAATAGCGACATATAAATTCATATTGGTATAACTCATTTGAGAGAGAGAGAGAGAGAGAGAGAGAGAGAGAGAGAGAGAGAGTTAGAGAGAGAGAGAGAGCACACCAGAATATCAGAATATCTTTTGAGAATATTTTCTGAGAATTGTCTTCTTCTCTGATCGATGAATATTATTCTCTTTGCCCAGTCTTTACTCTTTATTTATTGGAAGAAATTCTGTTGACGACATAAAGCGTAAAACTTCCCGGATCTACTTGACTTAAATTCTCTCTCCTCTCTCTCTCTCTCTCTCTCTCTCTATCTGTGTGTGTGTGTGTGTGTGAAATACTGCAAATTTCGTCCAAATACACGATAAAGTTCCAAACTCCAAATCCACTTCGTTGCAGCGTCAAACACCACCACTTCATTCAAATTCTGACACCGTGAAAGTCCCAGGTAACAAGCTTAGCTGCTGCCACAGCTCTGTCCAGTTCCCGTACAAACAGATAAGAGTCAACAGACGTTACTCACTATATACTTTAAAGGTAATATCTTTGTTGTTTCCAGCAAAAAAAAAAAATGCTATAAAAATTTTTATCTACCTTCCCTCTCGGATTATATACCTTATTTTGTTTTCCTTTAAGTTCCACAGATAATTTGGAGAATATTTCGGTAATGAATAAAGACTGATCTGATGAAGAAAGACTGGAACGTTGCGAGATGGCTTCATCTCGGTTCATTACCTAATTTATGAAATTAGGTAATTAGGAGAGAGAGAGAGAGAGAGAGAGAGAGAGCTGCTCATCTTGATTGCCCATCAGCAACTTTTTCCTTATTCCCCAGTAAAAATTTTTCTCCACTCGTTTTGTTTTCTCTTCTTCAAATATCCGAAACCTCTTCTGCGGAATCTTGCTTGTAAAGTTAATGATCCGGAAGTAGACACACACATACACGCACACACACATAGTGCTCATTTGAGAGTAACAATTGAGTCACCAGCAATTAAATTCACAGTAAAACGCCGCACATCTCCACGAATCGAAAAAAATATATAAAGGTTACGAAAGTTGTCAGTCGTGGATTCATTTGACTTTTACGATTTTATTGCTCAAGATTTTTATGTGAGAATTCCTAAAAGTATACCTTTCTATCTATCCTCTTCGATATGAAGAATTTTATTTAGAGTCGTAATCTTTGACGAATACACCAAATAGTTAGTTAACCTTCTCTCTTTTCATCTCTTAAACATGCAAACTCCCATATTTAAGCCTTCTGTCTGTGCCTGTGTCTGTGTCTGTGTGCCTAAACTTCTATTTTGCATGTTCATGGAAAACTGATTTGATTCTCAGAACTCGGTCACCAAACCGTTCGGTCTAAAATTGCACCATTCGGCGCTAACAAGCTTTGCAACCATATCCAGGCTAATCTTGGTCTTTGGCAACAGCTCCTATTCACGGGAAATAAAAATAGGGACCTGTTTGCTGAAAAATATCCACATTTTTCCTTTCCATACAAGGTATTTTATTTCGTTTTTGTCATTTTTTGAAAATGAACTATGTTTTTGGTCTCTCATTCATATCGTCGAATGAGTTTTCAAACTCAGTTCCTGATCCGTGTATTTTTTTTTCTTCTTTTAAAGATTACCATAAAAAGTCCCACAGCGGCGTGAGTGTGAATACACTATACGTCACCACATGTTTTGAATGGTACTCTAATACATTTTTGTGCATTTTTGCCGCTTGTAGATAAATGCTTCAGACTTCAGTTCGATATTCGTTTTTTATTCAGATGTAACATTTTGTTTTGATTTGTGTATATCGTATTTCATCTCTTGCGAATGATGCAGAAATAAATAAAACTGATTTCGAAATTCAATCATCTGATAAGATTGATGTTCCGGTCCTTTTCCTGATATTTTAAAATATCAAAACTACATTCCCAAAACTGTTCATTATTCAGCTATTTTTTGGTCCCCACCCCGCCCCCAACAATTCATAAATTGTATTACTTTTTTTTATGATTTACTGCAGGTCTTACGCACGTACCTCTCAAAGCATTATCATAACAATTTGCTGTACGTATTGTATTACGTACCGGTAAACAGTTCATTTTTTCAATTACTGAATGTAGCAACGAAAGCAGGTTTGTGTGTGTATATATATAGTGTGTATATATATATATATATATATATATATATATATATATATATATATATATTATATATATACATCATTTACATAGCTACTTGATAAGGAAGCTAAGGGTCGCTTTACATATTCCTAGCTAAAAAAAAACAAAAAAAAAAAACAACCTAAAGTACGAACAAGAGGCAAATACACGAAAACGAGGACACAATATGATAAACCATTACCTTAGAAATCACTCATAAGTTGAGTACGGACACGTGCACAGGATAACTGCTAATTAGACGAGAATCATTACGATAAATGAATTTGGGTGAAAGTCTGAACAGTTATTTCCCACATGAAAAAAATTCTTAAGTTTTAACAAGAAGCTCAGTTAGGAAATAAAACGAAAATATTTCTTAGAACCTCTTTGCTGGATATTTCAAGTCTATGAAATTGCTGAGAAGTTTTCACTAAACTCAGCGCTAATGATACGAGCTTCATCTTTCGTCATTATTGCAATTCTAACTTTTTACCAAAACACTCGTTCAGTTAATGACTTTATATACTGGAGACGTTATTTTTTTGCTCGGCTTCATTTCTGAATCTATTATTTTTAATAAATTCATTCGTCATTCAAATGCTTAGATCATATTTGTTTGTTTTAGTAACTGGTAGCACTAATCATTCTTTTGTCTGCCACTCTGGCATAGACTTTTATGCAGTTTGTTATAAAATTTCAGATTAAACCTCAATAACATAAATTCATCATCATACTTCATGACCGACTTTTCGCAAAAAGAGAAGAAAGTAACGTAAACTGAAGTTTTCATTGTATCTGGGATCGATTAAGGGTACTTGGATGTTCATCCCATCGCTTTTTTTACCACAGAATCGTTGTGCCCTTTTCTTAATTTAATATGGTCATTATATACATTTGCCAAGGGATTTTGATAAGATATGTGCACTACACGTTTATAAATGAGCCATCTTGTTTTTTAGTTTTCTGTAAAAGAAAATAAATGAGACAGCTTTGTCGCGGTCAGTCAGCCACTTTTTTCTGTTCCATTTTAATTCTGTCCTCCCTCAGATCTTAAAAACTATTGGGGTTAGAGGGCTGCACATTGGTATGTTGGTCATCCACCATCCCATGATCAAACATACCAAATTGCAGCCCTCTAGCCTCAGTAGTTTTTATTTTATCTAAGGTTAAAGTTAGCTATACTCGTGCCTCTGGTACAGTATAGGATCGGGCACCACCAGGGTGTGGTTAAAGGTTCATGGGCCGTAGTTTATACAGCATTATACCGAGGCCACCAAAAGATGGATAATATTTTCGGTGGCCCTGATTATACGTTGTAGTGGCTGTATAGAAAACAATACTGCGCCGAAGGAAACTTCGGCGAATTTTTTATTTGTTTTTATTTCCTCCTCTTTTGTTTGTAGAGGTTCGTAACACGGTCATAAATTACACCTATCCTAATTCTGGCGTTTCTTTACTAGGGAATGGGTGAAATAACTTGTATAAATACGCACACTTATTAAGCATATACCTGTACATATAGTAGACATTCCTAACACTAGGGGGTGGTGGGTTTTGACACGTGCCCCTCCCCAAGAAATAATAATATTGAAAATTTAGGTAATAACATAAATGAGAAACATAAAAAATGGGAAAAACAAAAAATTTAAATTTAGTATAGAAATATTCTTATAAAAATAATAACAATACCTTAATGATAATAAATATGAATTCGGTAGTTTTCCTGATAGAGCAGGTGATTGCTGTCCATTTCGTAACTTCTACTTAAACACTGCATGATATGCCGAAAAACAAAAAATACATTATATTATGTATGTATTTGTATAATTAGTCTGGATATATATGCATGTATATATATATGTATATGAATGTATATATATATATATATATTATATATATATATATATATATATATATATATATATATATATATATATATATATATATATATATATGTATCACACCCCACATATGTATGTATGTATGTGAAAATTGGTGCCCCCATAAAATTTTTCTGGATCCGCTAGTAATTCTAAGGAAAAACTAAGCAGGAAATCAATATGCGAAACAGCGCTAACTTGTTAAAAAGAGTGACTCCATTTCGACCAATTCATAATTGAAATACGCCATCATTCATCAAGAGATTCATCATTAGCCAACACTACTTACTGAGAGTTGCAAAAGCTGCAGCCTTCACGCTGATTACCGGAGGATGCTTTTATATGCGTTAGCTACCTGAAAATCAACATTATCACATTGGCTTTCGTAACAAAAGCGCAAAATTTCGAAAAAGAAACCTGATCCGATTAAGACCTGGAAAATCCGAACGGCTTCTGAGGGATTACAATTTCACAATTTAATTCACTGGAAAATCTATTTAAGATGAACGTAGCCACTGGAGGATTTTAAACGCTAGAAAGCGGATATTTCTATTTCTTTCTTTCTCCCTGCAAGGCTCAGTCCGCTTCATCTTTTCGGTGACCTTCTCCAGGTATTTTGCTTTTTATTTTAATGCCATTCTCGTTGTTTTCTATCGCGGACGGCGCAAAAATGTAGAAACTGATGCTAACTTATACTCTCATGATCCGTCTGTCCTAGATTTTCAGTTCCAACGCTCTAACATAACTTCACCGAAAACTAATTAAAAAAAGTGCAAATACATAAGTAAAATCCTCTCGACATACTGCAGGTCCGGCATAAAAATCAAAATAAGCAAATAAACAAACAAAACAATAACACACTGACGATTTCCCCCGCCCGAAAAGAACCAGAGTCTGCCACCAAAGCGGGACTAAATTTGGGGACTGACAGATTCACTGATCAAGTCCTCAGTTTCCGTTCCCATTTTTCTCATCGATTCTGCCCACCTGTTTGGCGGTGTACGAACGCTACTTCTGGATTTATGTTTGTAGTTACATTCCACTTCATATTACTGGCTATTAAATCCGTTTATACGTCATACTAATGTTTGCTGAAACAGATTTCAGACGTGTGTCCTTTAATGAATTATGAAGTCGTCGTTTCCTTGGATAACACAGACAAAAACGCAATTACTAATACGAATCATATTACTCCATTACTCTTTAATCCCCCCCCCCCCTTCACATCCTCCTCTTCCCCATTATTATCACTGCCATTATCGAAAATCATTGCTATTATCATTATTTCGGCGCAACGGTGACATTAGACATTCGAATGCTACTTTTATCGCAGCATTTTTTCCCACGGGAATTGATTCATCAGAACTCGAATGGCACAGTGAAAAGACCCATGGACCAATAAGCGTCCAATAATATCACATCCAGTAATAGTAGTTGGAAAAAATATTTAAAACACATGGATCAATGATTCTGGTTTTAGTGAATCGAGGTAAAACCACATACAGACATGCAAACGATTTCTGGAGGCTATCGTCATGCACGCCTTTAAAAATCTGACATTGATTTCTGATGTACTATATATGAAATCGAACCCATTATGCGAACTACGTCATACCGTGTCCGAATCCTTTATTTAGCAAGGTGAGGAGTGCCACACGTTTTGTTTTTCCTTTATTATTACATTCATTCATAAAAGTTAGTTGTAACCAAAGCAGTATAAAGAATATACTATATGTATACTAATATATATATACATACTACATACATACATACACACACACACACACACACACACATATATATATATATATATATATATATATATATATATATATATATATATATATACTACAAGAACCAGGTCGAATTAATAAAAGGCATAAGTACCCTAGATTCCGTGTAACTAATATGTACCGTCAAGAATGATATCAAATTCACGATCAGCGATACGTACTTATGCCTTTTATTAGTTCCTTGTAGCCATTGCAGTGCATTATATATATATATATATATATATATATATATATATATATATATATATATATATATATATGTATGTATATGTGTGTGTGTGTATGTGTGTGTGACGTGTGTACGTGTGTGGTGTGTTTGTATATGTGAAAAACAAAATATGATACAGAGGGAGCAAGATCACGTGTATCGACTTATGTGCTAAGCGAAATCTCTCTTATATCAGAAGCCCAAAGGACCCATTTTCTGGTGCCTAAAAAATGCAAGCGTCTTAATTAATGGCCGAGGGCAGAGGCATGGCAATTCCCCTGAGTGAATCCTGTTAAACTCGGACCATAAGGCTTGTCTCGCTACATTAATTGCATTGAATCAG
>NC_061106.1:13892390-13898062 GCF_015104395.2 Macrobrachium nipponense
GGGCTCTCGAAGTGGCAATAGCGCTCCTATAACAGTTACAAATGGCGGGAGCAGGACGCTTGAACGTTTAATATCTTCCTCGGAAACGAGTGATGCAAACCGACCGGATAAACTGATGATAAAACAAAGTGTTCAAAGGGCGCATAAAGTAGGATACGAACGGTACTTACACGACTGACTTTACGATTAAATGGGTGAAACAATTTAGTAGCTTCCCTTTTCATCTAAACTACACGGAGAGGCAATATAACGTTTGCACACTTTGAGCAGAAACTATTAAGGAATGTTAGGGGAAATAACATAAATACGAAATATATTGAGGGACTTTCAGCCTCTTATTCGGATTTATCTTGTTGGAAACGTTCCTCTCTGCTGCCAAAACGTGAATATTTAATGAAAAAAAAATATTCAAGCATTCAGCAATTATGGATATCCGTTAAAAAAAATTGGCTAACAACTCCGTGCTAAAAACTGTTCTGAAATGGGAGGTAAAAATTTTTCAACTGCAAACGTTGACTGAAGCCAATTATTCCAGACTGAATTGAAAGCAAAACCATGACGAGACGAGTCCGCATAAACAAAGCTACACACACACACACCACACACACAGAGAGAGAGAGAGAGAGAGAGAGAGAGAGAGAGAGAAAGAGAGAGAGAGAGTACTTACAACTGTTCTGATCGATCCAATCTACCCATACAAACGGTAGGCCGTGTGTGTCGTGGGTGTTCATGCCATCGCTGGTTACGAAAAGAGTAAATTTAAATTTCTCCATGGACCGACTTTGCCTTAGGCTTACTTTCTTCTGTTTCAAAGCTGTATAATATTAATTTTACTGACAAACTTATCAAGATGAAAAATAATAGATGTACAAAAAAATCGCAAAAATGATTACAGTAACACCTCTACTTATTACTGAACTTGCATTAATTCTTGATCAAGCTTAACACAATATAAAAAGGAAGGACATTATCATTCCATCATTTCTTTCACTGTTAGTTTTCCAGGTAACACACACACCCAACAGTCCGTGTTAAAATTTGAACTTTCAACATGAAACAAAACTAAGACTAAAGCAAAGTCCAATAATCCCAAGTTAAATAAAAGAAAAAGAATTATTCTTTTCTGACCACCAGCTTTCGGGGAAACATCTTCACCGCAGACCGGCCATCGTCAACTTGTCGAGGGAGGTTAGATGGATAGGAACATATAGATAGCACTTAGATGGCGTAGTCTCTCTCTCTCTCTCTCTCTCTCTCTCTCTCTGAATTCATATTTGTTTTATATTTTATCGAGCTAAAACTTATTTACATACTTTACATTCTTGGCACAAATTATGTTCACACAACCATAATCGGAATTTAAAAAAATTTGAAAAGCATATGGTTAAACTTTACCATTTAGTTTAATAAAATAAAAATAACAATCAGTCATTCTAGATAGCTCTCCAAGAGGCATGTTTTCATATACATGAATGTGTGTGGTATATATATATATATATATATATATATATATATATATATATTTATATATATAGATATATATATATATATATATATATATACACACACATTCATGTATATGAAAAAAACAGCCTCTTGGAGAGCTACTAGAACAATTGATTGTTATTTTTGTTAAAACTGAATTGTAAAGTTGCCATATGCTTTTCAAACGTTTAAATCCCGATTCTAGTTGTGTGAAACTTAATTGTGCCAAGAACGTAAGTGTGTATAAGTTTTAGTAGACACCCGAATAATAATAAACAGACTGTAAGTATATTCGGAAGTAAACAAAGCATAGCTTTTCTACTGCTTTACAATGGGTTTTTTTTAGGTGTTGTGGCTCTTGCCTATAAAAACTGACACATGATTTTCGCTTTGGCTTGTTTCGTATAAATGTATGCACGATGATATATAATAATATTCCTTTAGCAATTTCAGCAAATTTATTTAAACCTTTAAGATTCACCATTAAGATTACACTGCTTTCATCGCCCACTAAGCTGTGACCACGCTCCTCCCTCTACTCTCCCTTGAACTCCCTTTTATCGTCATCTTCCTTTACACAATCTTTTATCAAGGTTTTCTTTCACCTCGTTTTCTGAGGATGAATTTAACGTCGTCGTCCTCTCCCACCAATTTTGGCGACCAGTATACAAAACTACTGCTTGCCTCTCCTTGGAATTGAATTGCAACTAGAATTAGGCTAAAGGCCAAGCACTAGGACCTATGAGTGCATTCAACGCTGGAAACGGGAAATTGAGAGTAAAAGGTTTGAAAGGATAACAAGAGGAAAACCTCGCTGTTGCACTACGAATCGATTGATAGGAGAGGGGTGGAAAGTAGGAAGATAGGAAGAAAGAGAATATAAAAGGAGGTACAAAAGGAACAAAAGGACGGGAAAGGGGTTGCAGCTGTAGGACTTGAAGGCAACGCTGCAAAATGTCCTCAAGTTATGCCTAAAGTGCAACCCGCATGAGATGCACTACGGCACTACCCGGCCCTCCCCTACAGGGAAGCCCCCGCCCCCTCTTTGAGACCTCTTTACAGCCAATTATAAAAAATGAGGCTTCACCTGGTCTCATCTAATAGGTCCTCCCTCAGGATTTTCAAGTTTTGTGGATACAGACAACTAGACAGACAGCTTCTCACACACGCACAATAAACTATCTTCCTGTAGTAAGGCATTAAAATTTTTAATGAAATGTTAACAGAATGCTGCCTAATAACAGGCCCAAAAAAGTAAAAAAAAATATTTTTTTTTTCTTTTTCACATTTTATTTTTAAGTATTCACAAAAATTATATACTGTATAGAAAAACCTAACTTAAATGTTGAAATTCCCAATCTAGTTAATTGCTACAAACATTTCCCAAATCCGTTTATTTTTTTTTAGGTAAACTAAGTTATGTTTATCTTTGTGTTCCTCAAAAACACTTAAAATCAGATTTTCAACGATATGTTACGTTTTGCCTGGCTCTCTCCTCTCTCTCTCTCTCTCTCTCTCTCTCTCTCTCTCTCTCTCTCTATGTGTGTGAGTGTTTTCAACCCTCAGGCGATACGCGCCTCAGCTATCTCTAACCTTCTGGGTTTAAAAAAACGTAGAGTGCGGCCATCTTTTATTGGGACGTAGTGCTGACCCCGTTTGAGGCCTTTGGGGAAGCTTCCATGGTGGCACTTAAGGTCTATTTGAAGGCCATTATTGCAGAGGAGACAGGCACTATGGTCCCGAGTTTAATAGGATTCACTCGGAAGAATTGCGGTGCGTCTGGTCTCGGCAATTGATTAAGACGATTGAGCTTCCTTCCCTGCCATCAAAACTCCAAACTTATGGACTTGTGGCATAAAGGAAGTTCATGGCTTGGCTTTCCGAACGATACGCGGCATCTCTTTCACTCTGAGAAACGCTTTTTTTTTGGGGGGGGGGTTTTTTTTCGTCAAGTTTTATCAGTTCTTTCATTACTGAAATTAGTTTTGTAAGATGGTCATAAAATTCATCGTTATTCATATTGTAAATGGAAGAAATGTTTCTTAACTTGAGTTTTTGCTGAATGAATAAATATACGGACTCAGAATGCCTTTGGAGACGAACCATGTGTTTGATTTCACGGTTATCGTCTAAAATTAACTTCATATTCATGATGCTGCACCGGACTGACTGCTAGATAAATCGTGTTAGGTGAGGTACACTTATGCCCTTCACCTCGATTGAATGAATGGTAAGTTAATGCCTTAAATTTAAACTTTTTTTTTTCATGAAGATCACGCTTGAAATTATTTTTTTATTTTATAGTATTTTCGAGTCTGCTGACTGTGCTACTGGGATACTTCTGAATCTGAAAATAATAAGAACAGTATGAATGAAGGCCTGTTTCGTTCTCCGATGACATCATCATAGATTATTATGAAAGAGGAAAATGGAGAGCAATAGCAAGCGGTTGCTATTCAAGTAGCAATAATGATAATAATATAATAAAAAACAATCAATATAAGCCCTTTAATGATGCACATCTAAAAGCCCTTACATAAAAACGTATAACACGCACTGCACAAACAAAATAGGGTAAAAAATATGACATCAGCCATAAATCAACCCCGTAAAATGTATTCGTACTCTGGCAAACAGGTGGGGTGGGGGTGGGGGGGGGTGGGGGCCTCCGCCGAATCGATGAGAAAAATTGGGATAGCATGGTAGACTTGATGATGGGTCTTGGCCGTCCGATATTTAGTCTTGCAAATCGTGATACGATTTTCTATGCTATAGTGACGCCGATTCGTCATTGGTCTGAAGAGGACGTTATTGTGCCATCGATTTATTTAGTAACACACACCGCCCCCCGCCACCCCCCCCCCCCAAACCCCCCCCCCCCAAAAAAAAAAGGAAATAAATGAAACAGATTATCTTGTTACAATGAAGGAAACGAGTCAACTATTGACAGAAAAACGACTGCCATTTTCCTAATTCTAGGTATTGATTGATTGACTAATGGTCAATAAAGCTGGTATTGTAACATCTACTAGGTTACCAAGATCGAAAGAAAACTGCATTAGTAACTAAAACGAACAGTTTACAAGCAAAGTTCCATATTATTCATATATAGTGTGTGTCTGTGTCTTGTTAATACTCATACACTGTCTAGATACTAGGAAAATGCAGAAGAAAAAGAAGGGCAAGAGGAAAAAGGCGCAGAAGAAGAGGAAGAAGGAGTGAGAAGAAAAGAGAGGCGCCGCCTGTCGTCCACTGCCTGCTTCAAAGCACCGTCTCCTTCATCTCCAGAGGCGAAAATGAGAGTGGAAACTAATCCGCGTCGCTATTGATATGCTTCCCGAAATCAGCTTTTGATCTCGAACGGATCTTAAATGCGGTGAATGGAGGCTTGGCAAATAAAGGGATTAAGCGTCAATGCCTCACACACCGATGGAGACTTTCAAGTTTTAATCCTCTCGGCGCGATTCCCGACAACGTCCGTCCATTGTGTCGAAAACGCCGATGACTTATTTTTCTGAATTACCAGCTAAGAGGAGACAGTTTGGTCTATTCATCAGCTCCAGGTGAAGTCAAGGATCTGTCGTTGAAGTTGTCTTCAATGATACAGGAAAGAGTAAAATAATCAACTTTGTATACACCGCACCTTACTTCTAGTTCTTGTAAATACTCAATATTTTATGTCAGGGTAGTGGTGGAAGTCTTTTGTTTCCAATAATTCTTAATAGCGTAGATTGAAGTACCTTCAGCTAATGAATAGAGCTGTTAACACACAATACAATCAGTTTTTGCTCTAGTTTCAGAGAAGACGAGAGCGATATACGAATATACGTGTTGCGAGTTACTTGGCAAAGGAGCGTCTGAATTTGAAATGAAATAGCGGCTAATTTTCCGAAATTTCGCAGACATGAAAATAACATAATAACATGAATCACTCGTTAAAGTGTAGCAATATTTCGAAAACAGCAGCAGCAACAGTCAAAGGATGCAAAGAATACGTAGGCCACTACTGAATTAAATCACTTAAAGGACTCAGTCGGCCAAGTATTTCTTCATATAATCTGATGGTGGATTTCATTCAGGTTTAACTCACAATAATAATGTATAGGATATTGACAGACAGCTAGATACAAAGTTACACGGTTTAGTAAATAAAACAGATAAATAAATAAAATAAAAAACAAAACCGA
>NC_061106.1:13898562-13921062 GCF_015104395.2 Macrobrachium nipponense
TATTCGCACGCGCAAACACACACACAGACACACACAATATGTATATATATATATAAAAACATGGGGAAAACCGCCATGTATTCATACGGTAAGCGTGGACACGAAACGGAAGGCAGACCCCATAATTTCATTTACATACACAGCCTTCTCTCTCTCTCTCTCTCTCTCTCTCTCTCTCTCTCTCTCTCTCTCGGCAATCACCCCACATCTCTCTCTCTCTCCTCCTCTCTCTCTCTCTCTCCACCTCTTTCTCCATTCTAACAGGTAATGAAAATGAGAGAGTTGCATCATAACATAACGTTTATTTACAATAACTAAATCAATTAACTAAGTAATCCAGTCTTACAGACTAACTTAAAACAACTCATTGTCAAGTCACCCAAAAGGTCACACCTTTCCCTGGGAACTCTGTCCCACCGAAATCCAGAACCGTCTGCCAAAGATACAGAACACATTCTGGTAAGTACACACACAAGTTCAAAGACAAAGTTAATAAAATGGAACATCTTACAAGATATCAAACAAGCCACCCCTTTGGCTAAAGTAAAGGTAACACTTACCCATTCCCAACCGGACACTAAACACTATGACACAAAAAACTCCCCCGGCGAATGCCACGGCATCTTTGCCTATGACTCGAAGCCCTCTGTCAAAATCCCTCCCATAGTTGGGTATGACGCTTTTAACAGAAAGAGCGCACCCGCACATATGTCAACCACAGTTCGCTAGCACCTCGTTGTTCTAGCTGCATCTAGTTTCACAAAGGCACTTTGGGAAGTTCATAAACTGTCGTACATTGACTCGACGAACTAAGCATTTTTATCTCACGCCATCCCCCAGAAACTCATTCATCAGCTACTCTCAGGTCGTTATCTCTGCACTGTCCTCCACATTCCACAGGTTACAGAGAATGCACGAACAATATATTATTAATCAAAACCCTATGTCTTACAGATTGCTCGGCCTCGCACCTATATGCTAGCCCCCGCCTAGCAAAATTGCTTATACAATATAAAACATTGGCCGGCTTAAAATAAAATAAGAAAAACTGCACGTCTCTGGCATTATAAAATAAAGTCTTATCACGCTTTAATCTCCCAATAACATAAAACGCATTTTCTCTCATATTTTCTGCATTAGGATTCTTGAATATCCCTCTTCGCTTGTCTGCAAGTAGCTGAACAGACAGCAACAGGCTATAGCAGGCTGTAGCAACTGTAGGAAGACGGAATGCCTCCCTCATCGTAGAAGACTCTCACGGCTTCTTGTAGATCCCCAAAAAACACGCTGTAGAATTCTCTCGAACACCCATCATGGAAATACTTGTAATCACCCTGGACAACATGGCAGCAACCTCTCTTCACGGCTGGTGGACGTCTTGCTGGAGTCGGGGACGACTTTTGGGCGTTAGTATGTCAGTCAGGTCACTGGTCAATCTAAGAAAATTAACCCAAACATACTACCTCTATCAAACAATGATCTCAAAAAGGTCAGAAATACTAACAGAACGTCTCCCAATTAACTCCCTTAAATATGACTACTAAAATGATAAGTCATTATCACAGCTCTCTAAGAAAAAGAAAAAACATCAAGTTCTCCAACTCAATTCTCCAAACTCGCACATCAGCACACACACAACTCAGAAATCACAGCAACTCCACGGAATTCTGCACTCACATTTCGAACTCGAATGTGCTCAAAAAAAAAAAAAAAAAGAAAAAAAAATTCGTAACAAGCCCAAGAAAGAAAAGAATCACGTAACACCCAGACCCAAAAATGTTCTCTCAAGTTCTGACAACCCACAAAATCAGCAAAAATCTCCAACTTTTAACAGCAAAAACCCCTTTACTGCTCAATAATTAATCACAATGAGACTTAATGTCAAACTCCCATTTCGTAAATAGCAACCCTCGAAAAATTACACCTCCCGGTAAAATCAAATCTCCCGTCCAAAAAAGAAATGTTATTTAAGCTCAATCCCCAAATCATATCTCGTAGGAAAAGGAAGAAAAATAATAAAAAAAAAAATAATCACAAGTAGATTTCCCCAATCACAAAATACATAATACATGTATAATATGCATAACCCCCGCGTTTTCCCAAGAAATGCTCCATGTAAAGTTATGGAATTTGCCAGAAAGCAAACTCTCACACATGCGCTTTCGTGAAATGCTATAGCTAACATTTCCAGATATTGCAAAAATTCTGATCCGTCACCATCAGAGGAAAAGAAACAGCACACGCTCAGCACACGGCTCATCACATCGCTTGTCAGCAGAAAAATCACCTGCGGACGCATGCTCAAACAACAGCACAAAAATTGTCTAGTAAGACACGTAAGTTTGGAAAGGTCTAACTGACACATTTCACAGAATTAACTCCAGGATATGACTAATGTGTTCAAAAATTTGTCTCGAAGACTTATTCTCTCAACATGACTTTTCCCATATTATATTTCTCCAAGAATAACACACTTGTGAACATGAAAAATGCACACACATCTCCAAATGACTCGTAATGAAGTAATGCCATTCGCCTCTAAATAGTCACGAAATCAAAAAAGAGAACCACATAAAACTTCTCTTGTCTCGAAAAAACTCCATAACCACAAAAAAAAGAGAGTCACCCGCCCAAGATTAATTCCAACTCCATTATGAGACATCATATCAATAATAACACCACTCCGGTTATAAAAATATTTCCTCCATTTGGTTAATAACCAACCCCCTTATATTATTCTCTTATTTCTCCAAAGCCACATGTCAGTAAAAAAAAAACACCACTCCAAGAATAGAGAATAATCACCTCTATTTCGGCAAATACAAAATATTTACCTCTATTTCCACAATAACTCCATGTGGAACAAAACAAGGCTCCAAAAAATATATCTCCAAAAAATGTGCGCTCAAGGCATCTAACTCACACACTCCCAAATATTGCCCCATAATCTCCAAATATGTGTCTCCATTTGCAACAAAGATGGCTGCAAAATAATTGAACTAAACATAGCTCATACCACATTGGCAAATATCAAAAATGGCCAAAAATATATATCTCCCATATATTATATCTCAAATATAACTCCAAAATAATATATACCTCCAATTATCTCTCCAAAATAATATATCTCAATTATATCTCAATTATAACTCCAATTCTCCAGAGAATAACTCAATGTTATAGTAAAAAACTATAAAAACTCTCTCCGTTTAGCATAACTGCTAAAAAAGGGCAAAAACTCGGCAAATAAAACTGTCTAGAAAGTTCTAGAAAAAACCACCAATGTGCCACAAGTCATTATAACAGAACTCCAAAATCACAGTGTCTTACCCAAGACTTCTCCATATGCACTACGACATAGGCCACTAGAAAACTTAACCAAGTTTCCTATCTCTCACAAAGTTGTCACAAATACAACTAATGTATTGTGCAAGAAAACTCACAATTTCTGGAACACAAATATCCAGAGAAAAAATGTAGTGCCATTACGTATGCATTCAAAACATGCAAGAAATTCTCCCCTATATTACTCTATAGCATCAAATAGCTAAAACACGAACACGTTCCCGAACAATGACTCTAAGTCACGAACTGAGATAATATTCACACTAACTGGAGAGAAAAAAACAAATTCAAATTCACCCATGGTAAAAAAACTTGTGTCAGCTATGGCTAACTTCCAAAAAAGGAGAAAATATCAACGGCACCATTAACTATCTCCCGTAACTCACTAGATGTCAAGCAATTATCTGCTGAACTCATAAAAAAAAGAAAAAAAAAACTAAAACAATGTGTTGTTAGTTCTTCCCATAATCACAAAAAATTTCACCTCCCTTGACAGCATTAAAACACCCACGTATTAGTATAAAAAAAAACAGTATCAGAAATATCATTATCACAAAATCACCAAAAAAATATTGCTATCATCAAAATCATTAGTATCAGTACAAAAAATATCACCAATGTTAATGCTTGTCCATTCTCCAAAAATTCAGCAAAAGTTCAGCAAAATTCCACACAATTCACCAAGATTCAGCCAGATTCATCAAGATTCAGCAAAACTCATCCCAGTGAATCACTGAAATATTCTCCAAAGTTACAAAAACTCAACAAATAATTAACACAAGACTTCTCCCATTAATTCATCGTAATAATTCTCCTTGAATAATTATCTGTAATAATTATTGAATAATCTCCCATGAAATATCTCAAATCTCTCGTAAAACAATTCTCCCGTAATGATAATTATACTTAAGCAAACCTCCCGTGACACATCTCAAGTATAACAATTATTAATAATAACAATAATAATAACTCTCCACAGCAATAATTCTCTTGCAAAAATCTCAAGTAAGGGTGAAATTCAAATAGCATACAACAGTATTGCTGAATCCTATGACATACAATTTCTCCAGCATGCAACACCATGACATAACACCATTGCCACACACACAGATCAACACCAATCATCGGCATTTCAAAGTAATTTCTCCGACACAATAAAAAAAATAATCTGTGTATCCCCCTTATATTTGTGTCTTTCAAGGCACAAAGAAACATATAACACATCCTGTGCATGTTAACTACTTTTCCCCTCATTTTCGGAAAAGAAAAATCTCTTTTTATTTCCTTTTCTCTTCATCCAAGGGAGAGAAAAAAAAAATCTCTTTTCTTAAAAAAAGACTCTACGGGCATTTCACTTCATCAACTAATCAATCAGCTGATATCTTAGCATCCAATGTCAAGGCCAGACCCATCTCCAACACTAAGAAAAAAAAAAGGAAAAGGGGGAATTCACCCACACTGAGACAAAAAAATTTCTCCCCCCCTGAGAACAACCCCTCAGTCAAGCGGCAGAACAGCCCGAGGCATACCAGTAGTATCCCCCCATCTCGCAATACCCACCCCTGCACTATCTCACGAGTGAGGCTAGTGGTACCCATGCAACTACCCTCCCAAGGGATGCCCGTACACCCTCGCAATGCAAGGCGCCTCTCTGCAGAAATATGCTGAGCCCTTAAAATTGTGGCCGCTCTGTGTCACTAAGCCAAATATGCTTATATAAGCACAGTTCCCATGCATAGAAAAATACACTCCTATGTTTTAAACAAAGACGAATGCATACGTCTATTATAAACACGTGCAAATAAAGAAAACACTTCACTATGGGGAAAGAAAAAATTGTTTTGACCTCTTGAACCAATCCCATAACCCTGAAATATTTAAACAAAAACCCACTCCTTTCAAAACAATAGTTTAACACTCACCACTCCATAATGGGAAAAAAGAACTCGAAATTCTTCGTAAAAACGCGTAAATCTCGTCGGCACAGTACACACGCGACCGGTGAGATGACTCCTAGCAACACTCCCTTACAAACTAGACTGAGTTGCTTGTCTCACGACTCCCGCCCTGAAGAATCTCGGTACGGGCAAATTTGATGACCCTAATAGAAAATCTTTCCTCATCCCCCCATCTCACGGACGGACATTTTCTCTACCCCTTTTTCTAACTGGCCAACCATCTCTTCATTGGCGTTCCTAGGCATAGAAAAGCAAGAAAACTTTTTATATCCCCTCTTTAACCGTCTGCCACCACTATAAACATGGGGAAAACCGCCATGTATTCATACGGTAAGCGTGGACACGAAACGGAAGGCAGACCCCATAATTCCATTTACATACACAGCCTCTCTCTCTCTCTCTCTCTCTCTCTCTCTCTCTCTCTCTCTCGGCAATCACCCCACATCTCTCTCTCTCTCCTCCTCTCTCTCTCTCTCTCCACCTCTTTCTCTCCATTCTAACAGGTAATGAAAATGAGAGAGTTGCATCATAACATAACGTTTATTTACAATAACTAAATCAATTAACTAAGTAATCCAGTCTTACAGACTAACTTAAAACAACTCATTGTCAAGTCACCCAAAAGGTCACACCTTTCCCTGGGAACTCTGTCCCACCGAAATCCAGAACCGTCTGCCAAAGATACAGAACACATTCTGGTAAGTACACACACAAGTTCAAAGACAAAGTTAATAAAATGGAACATCTTACAAGATATCAAACAAGCCACCCCTTTGGCTAAAGTAAAGGTAACACTTACCCATTCCCAACCGGACACTAAACACTATGACACAAAAAACTCCCCCGGCGAATGCCACGGCATCTTTGCCTATGACTCGAAGCCCTCTGTCAAAATCCCTCCCATAGGTTTGGGTATGAACTCTTTTACAGAAAGAGGGGCGCACACGCACATACGAACACACAGTTCGCTAGCACCTCGTTGTTCTAGCTGCATCTAGTTTCACAAAGGCACTTTGGGAAGTTCATAAACTGTCGTACATTGACTCGACGAACTAAGCATTTTTATCTCACGCCATCCCCCAGAAACTCATTCATCAGCTACTCTCAGGTCGTTATCTCTGCACTGTCCTCCACATTCCACAGGTTACAGAGAATGCACGAACAATATATTATTAATCAAAACCCTATGTCTTACATATATATATATATATATATATATATATATATATATATATATATATATATATATATATATATATATAGTGTGTGTGTGCATTTGTATGAGCATATCCTTTTTACATAAGCCCACTTTACGAGCTCATATATTCATAAACTAACGAGAACACAATTAAAAGAAAATACTTCGCAGATCGAAAGGAACAAGAAACTCTGAAACGGTTCGAATACCCACTCGTTACCCGAGATAAACTATTAAGTAATCCGCAGGAAATAGTAACATTTCAATTATATATTCCTAATAGGGTCTAACCTAAGAAGCAGCTTAATTTGACGAGTATTCCGTTTAATGGAAAAGCATTCAACTCAGATGTAAATACTTAATTGGAACATAAATAGTAATTTCAGGTTACAGCGTATGGAATTGATGCCTTCACTGGAACATCAGGTATTGGTAATTATCACCATAATTCACATGAAATCAATTATTATGGAATATGCTTTCCTTTTTACACATCCACATACCCACAAACATGGAAGCGCGCGTGGACACACACACATACCAGTCTTCATGTAATATGGAAATTTATAAACACACACACGCGCATTTATATATATATATATATATATTATATATATATATATATATATATATATATATATATGTATATGTATATATATATATATATATATATATGATATAGTATATATATATATATATATATATATATATATATATATATATATATATATATAGTGAATAGGACTCTCGATTTACCATCGATAATTCCGTTTCCCACCCCGAATGAGTCGTCATGGTTCAACCAAATTCCGTTAAATTACTCTGTTCTTGTAGTCCAAGGCAGTCTACTATGTACTGTCGGCCAAAAAACTCGTGGCAGAGTTTCATAATTTTTCGTTCACTTGCCTGACGCACGATTCATGCCTTATTTATCGATTTTTCTTTTCAAAGATGGACGAAATCGTATGTAATGACGTTAAAAACAGTCACTGATATCTTTAGAACATTATGTTATGTTGTTGTGCAAAACTATTTTCCATATAGCAAAATTGACGTGAACGAAACGAAGTGATAAAAAACGTCATATCAGAACCATAGATATACATTACCAAATAGATAGGAGACACCTATCACTAGCAGTATCGCATAAACATAGTCCTTAAATTATCATTTCAATATTAAGTTGAAGGTAGTTGAACTATTCCATTTGTTAAATTTTACAGAAAACATTGGAATCTCACAAAATGCTATCAAATTTAAAAACAAAAAGAAAAAATAACGATATCCTAACAGTGTGAACCAGGCGACCTCACTCTATTGCTTTTGATGTTATGTGCACGGGAATCTAATGTCAATGTGTCATTTATCGGTCTAAGAAACATCCCTCGATGAGCGAGAGACAATTATTGCTCTGCATTCGGTGCAAGTTCCTGTTGGAGAGATATCAAGAAAGCTTAATAAACCGGAGAGAATCATACACAGATGAATCAAATTGTTTAAAGAACGGCAAAATTTAGAACATGGGCCTAGAGGTGGAACACCTCAAAGCACCACAAGAGAGCAAGTCAATACAGTAGTGTAAACGTTGCTGAGCAACATTCATTTGTGAATTTTGAATTCTAGTGCATCGTCACGACATTGCTGAACCAGGAATCATGACTAGCTCTACGCTTATGACTGGTGTCTGATGAATACTTTAGATGGAGAGGAAGAGATTTTTAAATCTCCACTTGAAATCTTTGATAGGTGTCTAATGAATAAATCTAATGAATAAGCAAACGTATCTTTGATGGATGAGAGATTCAGATAGGCTTACTCTTTTTGTTTTGTTTTTTATCGGTGGCCAGTGAATACCACGGATAGGGAAGGAAACAGTTTCAATGATGCATGCATTTTTTTTTTCTTCAAAACCTAAAGAATACATTTTATTGGGAGATACTTTATTAACATCGGCCTAATCCCTCCATCACTCCTATACGCCACCTCCGCTCTCTTCTACATCTCAGGCGACTCGAGCCGACTTCTCACTACGAACTCCATCGCTTGAAAGCATCAGTAATGATAACGGTTATTTTAAAATTCCCCGCACCGACAACGGGCGCCTTAAAATGCGTTTATAAAATATTTTCTGTTCAAAGAAACTTTATCTTTCATTCCCCAAAATATGTTCATACACTCGTGTTACACCTGTAGCCCCGTCAAAGAGCAACCCTTGATTAGCAGTCTTGAAAAAAAATAAAAAATAAAAACATGAAATAGACTTAAACGATAACGTCACCTTTCATATTTCTTATCCTTTCAGCTACTTATAATATGCTTATGGTAGTAGGTCGAGGTATACATGTGAAACTAATTTGAATTAATTTCTAGTTAAAGAAATGAATAGCTACAGAAAGATCAACCTAAGAAAGCTTTAATGAAAGTAATCCTTTCTTAATGTATTCGTTAGTTTTGACTCCCACAGCTTTCCAACTTGTCCAAATGAAACAGGGTGATATGCAAGGAATTCGATAAGAAATAAGACTGAATTATATTCGTTTGATTTTTTTTTTAATAGCTAGGTCTGAGTTAATTATGTTAAGCAATTATGAAAAGGATAAGAAGAAAGGCGAACATGGCTAATGAAACAAGAATAACGGGAATAGTCAATTAAAGCAGATTAATATATATATATATATATATTATATATTATATATATATATATATATGTGTGTGTGTGTGTGTGTGTGTGTGCGTGTGTGTGTGTGTGTATATATATATATATATATATATATATATATATATATGTCGATTTAAATATTCATTTATATACGTATCCGAGAGAGAGAGTATACTGCTCAAAATAGACCTAAGATAATCATGTGTGAAAATCAGAAGTCCAATTTAGGCCCACTAAATATTATGTCATGCAAATTATTTCATTGATCAAAGGACAAAACTAGTTTAATTAAACATCGTTTTCAAAGAATGTTAACGCCTTGATGTATTGTTTATCGGCTGTAGGAGACTAAATGACAAGACCCCAGTGCAGTACGATACGTTGAGTTAAGACTCGAGCGGCAGCAAAGTCAACTTCAAAATGCTTCGGTATGCTGTTACGAAGCTAGAGTTGAGAATAAAATTAGAAATCGTGGACCCATCGGTATATATTTTCCTTACTTTGCAAAATAATTATCTTTAATACGTTGAATAAGTCTACTCTATTCTAATGTAATTTATTTCAAGTACAGCACCTTTGAAAGGAATGTTGTTTATTGTTAAGTAAATAATCTGGCACCTGCATATGGCAATATTTCCATTACGAACAATGAATTAAGAAACTACGCCAATTCTTCGTTGGCCGTCTGTACATAGTAGTTAGTCATATGTGTTAGGTCAAAACTTCATGGGATAAGAGCACTGGCTCGCAACTTCATCCCCGAATGACTTGCTGAGAACCGGGAGGATAACAGAAACCCGCCAAAGGGAACCACTCTATCTAAAAGAGATTAATCTCTGGCAGAAGCAAACATCCACACCGGAGAACACGATTCCGGTGAAGGAAGCACAAAAGACCTGAAACCGGTTGTGCCGATTTTATCACTGTTGTAAATAAGACCTTACACACAATACCTAACTTCCGTGCAACATTTCCTGAAACTTTCATTAGATGTTTCTCCGAAGTTAGATGTGAGTCAGAAGTTACGCCTAGAATAGTTAGAACTTCAGACTCATTCAGCAAAGTTCCATCCATCTGAAGGGGAGGATGGAGTGGGAAATCTGTACGAGATCTGCTAACCAAGTGTTTTCCTTTTAATAGAGTTCAGCCTCATACCCAACCGACTACACCATTCACCAATCCGGTCCATGTCCCCATTGAGGCTGAGGGCAGTTTCATTTCTCATAAATGGAGACTTTGTTACACCCAATCGTGTTGCAACAACTGCATACCGAACAATCTTGCTTTCCAGGCCAATAACCATACACCTTGTACACACTAAAAATAACAGTAGACCAAGAACACTACCCTGTGGAACTCCAGACAAAATAGGTCTTGGTTCACCAATGATCCCGTCCTCAGCATCTCGCTACTGCTTGCTTGCAAGAAAATCTTGAAAAAATCCTAAAACATACCCGCCCACTGTAAAATCTGAAGTTTATAAGTGCGTTGTGATTTACTCAATCGAAAGCAGTGCTAAAATCTATTTGAATTACTCTGCACCCAAAATAAACTTCAGGTTTTTACAAGAATTATACGAACTTTTTAACCATCTATGGCTGTATACACTAAGTGTGGGCGCCCTACTTATCGTCAGAAAAATTTGGAGTGTGCTTGCCATAAAGTTCTTTGTTTTAAAAATTTCAGTAAGTTCTGCAATGTATAACTTTTCAAGGTTCCCTTGCAAATGGCAAGTAAAATCTAAAAACGCATCGCATATTGACTATCAGCTAACAATCCTTTAGATTCCACATTCTTATATAGTGGCTTCAATATAGTATGGTTTTCAGCAACTTTGGAGAGCACAGTGGGAATAAAGCATGCGCACATCGGCAAAGATACTTTCTATTACCAGGAATGTGCGTGGGTTCCTCAATTAGCTGGACAAAATCGGAGGATAGACTGAACTCAGTAGCAGACCGGACATGTTGATATGTGGAATTTGAATTTAGCCACTCACTGTGCTTTGCTTTAAAGTCTTCACAGATAACGAATGAAGCTTTTGAATCTTGTGACTGAGCCCGACTAATCCTCTCCAAGAGACAACCATACATAGAATCGTCGATATTTGGATAGCACTAAACAGCAAATACGTATACATTGCAGAACTTACTGGAAATTTTAAAACAAAAAACTTTATGGCAACTACATTTCACATTTTTCTGACGATAAATAGGGCGCCCACACTTAAGTGTATACAGCCACACATTGTGCATGTGGGATGTTACATTCATTTTTAAAAAGTTCGTATTACTCTCGTAAAACAAAAAAAGTTTAAAACCTCCCCAAATTTTAAGTAACACTCTTAACTACTCTCGCCTCTCTCTCTCCTCTCTCTCTCTCTTCTCTCTCTCTCCTCTCTCTCTCGTACTCTCTCTCTCTCTCCTTCTCCCCACGCCTTCAATATATTTAAAATGAGATATGCCCAATATTTACCACAATTCTTATTTACTCACTGAAATATTTTTTCATTATTAACAATTATGATTATTATTATAATTACTCATTATCATTATCATCATTAACAATATTTATTAGAAAAATAAGTAGTTTGAAAATCACAATAAAAACTATTTTCAAATTGGAAAAAAAAGGAACTCGACATCAGTTAACACATGGATTCATGATAGACATCTAGTATATTGTCAACCAGAATTTTAATAAAATATGTTTCAATAAATTCCCCCATATAACCATCAAATCTGAAATGATATGGAGTAAGATTCTAAATGTACAAAATTATGCTAGAAATATGTCGAGTTCATGTAATGTTCTCATGGCCAACTTTGTAAAAACAATATTAGTTCTACTGTTACTTTACACATGACGACAAACTTTAGTTTTGCATTTGTTTTTGTACTGATTACGTGAAGAGTTCTTAATATGATACGAAGATATTTTCAGAAAATTAGAAAAATAGTGGTATTTAACATACATTTATAAAAAAATACTTTGTAGTCTAATGATAAAAATTAATCTGAATAACGTTATAGATAAAGTCTTAATGTTTATTCTTCAGTTAGTATAATATCTAGCTACACACCACAAATGTTTAATTGTATGGATATGCTATCTCACTAACCCAGAAGCACACTTATGCACACATTGTGTGCGTGCGTGTGTGTGTTATTATGAGTGGGTGTATTTTTCCAGCTGTCTGTTTGCTATTGCTTTTACTTAATTATAATCTTTCAGAAGCGTATCTAAAAAATTTTAAAAATTAGTTAGAAATAATAAAATTAGTCTGAAATAAAAAGATCAACTTTGAAAGGACTTTAAAAGCGAAGTCAGGTTTTGCACTGAACAGCAGGATTCATCACAGGCTTTACATCACCGATGCTTCCTAACAATCGGAACTTTCATTTTAATTCAAAATACTGCTCGCTAACAAAAATGTCTCTCTCTTTATTTTTTTGTCACAATCATTAATGAATTGAGGCCACGCTTTGAAATGTCCAGAAATGAAATATGGAAGGATCTGAATAATGATAGGCAAAAATGGGCCAGGGATGCATATGAAATATTTCACCTTCCCCCCACCACACACACACACTCTCTCTCTCTCTCTCTCTCTCTCTCTCTCTCTCTCTCTCTCCTCTCTCTCTTCATTTATAAATACGATGTTGTGGTTGCTTGCACTAAATTAACATACACGTGGCTATTTGCCTATTAATAAAATGAATAAATATACTACGATATTATGCTGCATTTAGTACTCCTATTTTTCATTAAGGACTTGAGGTTGTCATTACACAAATAAAATAATGACACATGGTCGGAATGAGAGTGAACGAAGTCTGCTAGGTAGCGCTCAAGAGCCAAGGATAATGAACATGAGATTTACTAAAAAAAAATGCCTCCCTCAAATATTTAATGAAGATAATTTGTTTGTTGTTTTGTTTGCTCTCATTCTCATCTGTATGTACGAATTCCCAGAAGCATTGAATTCCAGTGATTGTTGTGGAGAGAACTGCTTCATGGTAAAAATGGACGAATTTTATGTGCAATGATTCATTCCTATAAAACTGAAATGGACTGATGTTTCTGTAAATAACACCGAATAAACCGTTCAAAAACATGGCAAATCAAATCAAAAGAAATAGTTAATGATTGACAAAAACCTTGGTTATGTAAGCGAATGTGACGGTGGGGAACTTTAAGCTTTGTATGCAGCATTATTAAGGTTTTAATGTTGCTAATATTGTTAGCAAGTGAATGTATTGTACCCCGAAAAATCTAAAATTGCATGGCTAATGACCAATTTCATAATTGCAGATGCAACCCTGTTAACCGGCAAGCGCATTGAAGTGACAAATAACGAAAAATAAAATAATGCTATTTGAACAAAACTGACAGCAAAAGGAAAGTTTCACGTTGAACAATGAGTAATATATTGTAAATGATTATGCAAAGTCATGTCGGTTATTGAATGTGGTGAAGAGAAGCTTTGAATTTTGATTCAGTGCATATTTGCATAATCTTCATTTAATTCAAACACATCACAATGCTTGCTTGGACAATGTAATACTCCATCAGTAACATCTGTCAATAACTGTCAAAAATTGATAAAGTGAAATATAAGACAATTTCTGGGAACCTATCTTTCCTTTGGCATTTATGGTATTTCAATGAAGGAAACAAATCAGATCAATGCCGTTCTGGAAAGAGGCGTTCGATCAAAGGAGAAAATACAAAAGCTCAAAGCTGTTTTGTCCACTCCGGCGTTCATTACATTTTCAAAAAGACGCCGGTATTATTACACGTCATATAAAAAGGTAAACAAAATGATGCCTGCATCATTCACGACGGAAAACTCGGTCACAAAAAAAAAGCATCCATTAATGAGAGACAGTGACAATTATAAAATTTTTAAAGGGTGATCGAAAAGGCTTATTAAACTGGTCTTTGAACTGCGTATTGTTTTCTACACCTGCATGTGCAGATACATTAATAGATAACAATCAGAAAAAAATGAATAGAAATCAGCAGTCTTTTATTAATACATTTATATATCAATCTTTTAATTGACAACTGAATGCCACGAGTCCTGTCTGACAAATAAGATAATGAATGGAAAGAACAGGGATCCTCACCTCCCTCCTCACCCCCCCCCCCCCCCCAACCCCCCCCGCCCCAATCAAACAAAGCGTTCGTTACAGATGTCGTCAAACCTGTTTGTAGGTCTGTATTGATGTTTATCCAACTTTCAAAGGGAAAGCCCAGAAAAAGATGAAAAAAATCCAGCAAATTCTGAGACAGAATTTCAGTCATGGTTATTCATGTACTTTTACTTGTTTCTAAATATGAATATTATGCAATCAGCAAAAGCAAATATAATATTCTTTAGTATTAAAAGAATATGAATGAATGACAAAATAATGCAAAGAATAGTGACAAGGAAAGGAAACTGCACAAGAAAAAGAAAGAAAAGGGCACATTTAAACGAGGAGAATTGCAAAGACGAGAAAAGAATTACACAAGTGAAAACATTAGCAAATGGGAGTTGAAGAAAAAGGAATATATGCAAATAACACAGAAAGTAAATATTTACGATGAGGATACAAGGTAAAACGGATAGATATTAAAAAAATATATGATGAAAATGAATATACAACTGAAAAGAAAAGACAGTAAAAGTTCAATGTTTTACAAATCTATGAATATATCTGTGAAATGAAAAAATGATTAAACATGAAAAGATGACATAAATAATATGTGAAATAAACGAAGAAAATATTTCATGTGACGTGAAGGAAATAAAATAACGTAAATCTTAAAGTATGATACAAGGAAGATGGGGTGACAATCTCATGGAGGTAAAAGAGCGAAAAGGGAAAGTAGAAATATATGAAATCACTATGAACACTGTTATTATCTACAAAAAAAGCAACGTAACCAGTTCACAAACACCACTAAACACTCTTGGTGTTCCAGGTAATGGCTTTGTAGTCTCCTAAGACATGCAAAGGCTAATCAACTATTTCTCGGTGCAATTCTACCGTGAAGATGAAGTTTCCCCTAATGACAAAGGCAGTTGTACATCCTTGGGATATTTACTGGAATACCTCAATTCTAGCTGTTAGTAATATCCGTTTTCAGACGGTGGTTAATTTCATTTTTATTTTCTCAACCTGTTAATTACGTGGTTCTGAGTACTGACTCACTCAATCAATCGATAATAATGCTGAGTTAATTAACTGGGACCGTGATTACGACTGTTTGTTCTGGACGGTCTTAATGGGGAATTAGTACGCAAGTTCAACGGCGAGTGCGTTAAGGTTGATAATAAGGATGTTCGAGCTCAGTTATATGTTCATAAATTACCACGCTTATAGGTTGTTAGAGTGCGTTTGTATATTTATATGTATATGACTGTGTATGTATAAATACATATATATGAATATATACAATATATATATAAATATATATATATATATATATATATATATATATAGTATATATATATATATATACTGTCTTTCAACTGGAAGACCCGACTTCGATCCTGATGTGAACCAGAAATTTATTCCTGTTCCATGCGTAATTGTGTATTCATTATTCATAATATATATATATACATATATATATATATATATATATATATATATATATATATATAGCATATAAAACATAAATGTATATGTGTGTATGTGTGCGTGCACGTGCTTGTGTTCGCACACACACACATTTATTAACGCTGGTCGCTTTAAATAACAAAGATATAAAACGCAGTCACTTCCAGTTTGTATATACACAAAACAGCTGCTCATAAAGAAAACACAGAAACCAATGAAACTTACGCTTCCCTACTTTACTCGACCAAATTACGGAGCCTATCAGAGTTTCTCATTCAACCATTTATTTTCAAACGCCCCCCTATAAAAAGAACAAAAAAATAACTCAAGAGAAACAACGGCGCCCAGTAGGAAAAAAGGAAAATTTTCTTCGAGATCTTCTTATCGCACAAAATTAAAGAATATACAGTGGTGGAAGTAGTATATCGAGTGAGTGTGCGGGCGCGCGCGCGCGTCTGTGTATAAGAAAGAGAGAGAGAGAGGAGAGAGAGAGAGAGTCGAGGTTAGCAGCCACGTGTCTTTCGCTACGTCTGCCATTCGTCTGTAGGCAGGAGAGCAGGACGCACGCTGGCTCCTGGCCCCTGGCACTGCCTCGCTCGAATCGGTCTTATAGTTATCCGATACTCAAGTGTATAAAACATTTTTCTTTCATGTAACGTGAGTGATTCTAAAGGATAAAGAGATATTACCATGGTGAATATTAAGATGTGTGCTGTTGAGACTGTTTATAGTATAAGCAAATGACACTACTTTCTCAATTTCGATAAATACAACAAGTACTAGGTTTGTGGAGTTTTCCGGGAGGCACTGATCACTACACGAGAACCAGTTCTCTAAAAAGGTATGACCTGATCTCTGTTGGATTTGATATTCCTTTATAAATCTTTAGGAGTACTTTAGAGTACATTGTCTCACAAACACCGTCAGTTCCAGTGAAACATAATGTTCGAATTTCGTCGAATGTTCTTAAGAAAGCAGAGAGAACAGCCTCGTATTTTGAATACTTTATAAATTTGTCGATTTTCTCCCAGATGTGACGTCTGTTCTTTAATGTTATAAAAGTCAATAGATAAAATGAGTAGTAGAATCTTATTGACACTGTGCGCTACGATAGTTAGCTTATCTCTTGATACGTCTGGCAGATCATTGAAGTATGAAAATAAAAATAAATGAAGATAATTTTGTAACAATTTACAAAATATCGTACAATCTGTACAACTGAATAACGATAATCATGTAGGAAAATGATAATCCCTGTACATTTTATACCTGTAATATAGACGCGTACACACATGCAATTTAATATATGAATATATGTATGTATGTATATATATATGACTATATACTATATATATAGATATCTATATATATAAATATATATATATATTATATATATATATATATATATATATATATATATATATATATATATATATATATATATATATGAAGAGAGAATAATATGTCATAAAGATCAATAACTCCAGTTGAGTCTGCATACTAGACTTATTACACACCGAAAAAACTCAATGTTTTTAACGATAAAATTTGCACATGTATGTAAAATTATTTTTATATATTGTATATATTGCGTTTTGGTTTCTGGCTGATTAGTAGACAGAATTTTTTAGAATAATGATGTCGATGCAAAAATTTGAAGTCAGATATGAAGAGAATTGTAAGTTATACAGAAATGTGAAGAAAAACGAAGTAGTACAGGATAATAATAAGTAGGTGGAGGGAGGAGGGGGTACATGGCCCAGTGAATTATTGGGGATTAAGCACAGGTTAAAATATGCAACGCACGGTTGCCAATATTCATTTATACTGAGTCAAAATTATTCCTGTGTAATTTCCAACGCGAATGTGAGAAAAGAATAAGCGCCTACATCAAGACCACAATAACTGCAGCGCCTTCAGTGATATAACTCATCAGACAGGATTAACAAAGAAAAAACTTTTTTGCATGCCGTCCGTTCTTTATTCAATTCTATTACATCCACAGACTTTCTATTTAATTTTAGTATCGTGACCTGGATCATGGAATGAGTTGTGAACACAGCTTGTAAAGCCAGAAATGCACGAAAGCATCACTCTTGCTAGATTTCCTCTGGATGATTCTTCATCAAAAGTCATACTTCGAATGGGTGTGGCGATGAGATGGATTGAGGCAGTGGTTCCTTAGAATTTGGAGGCGTAATTTTTAGAATATCTTTGCTTAAAATGGGTCGCTCATTTGTTTTCAGTTTTATTTTGTTCTTGCCTCTTATATCCGTGGGTGGTGGGGGGGGGGGCAGAATTATTATGAGATTACGTAGTCTGACATGGAATAATAGATAATAAATTATTGCCTCTTTTGTAATAACTGAATTATCTTTTCTAAACTCTCTCATTAATTTGGAAGAGCCCATTCATATTGTTTATGAATACATTATTGTCCAATGTGAATATGATACTCACATCAGAGATGTCATTCTTTCCTTTGCTCATACATATAGTGTATGTGTGTGTGTGTGTGTGTATATATATATATATATATATATATGTAGTATATATATATATATATATATATATATATATATATATATATATATATATACACACACACATACACACTTATATTTGTGTGCATATTTTATCTCTAACAATAGGTTTGTTCTTCAATCGGTTCTTCCTTCATAAAATTGCAATTACTAAACCGTGACTTGTTCACTTCAAAACTACAGGAAAAGGAAGTTAACTGAATGACGACAACGGGTATCAAACTTGATTTTCCTTAGTGTTGAATAGCATTTGAAATTCTGCAAAGTGAATGAGTACATAAGCATGATTGCTTTCCCCCATTCTCTTTGTCTGTCTTTTATCCAGTATAATCCTTAAAGGGTTTCGAAAGAATCGTTTAAAAAATAAAAAAAATTATAAAAGCATTTCCGTTTTACCCAAAGCAAAAACAGTACGATCGTGATATCGGATTTTTAACCTTCGATTTTCTCAAAACTTTATTAACCTTATTTACGTTTTTCTCATTTACTTTCTTTAATGCGTGGAAATTCTCATAGGTTGAGATCACCGACAATATGAGTGGAAATCTCGGATTACTAACAATGTCCTTTTTTTGGTTTTAAACAAAAAAGATAAGAAGAAAGGGCATGTTGCATGCTTAAATACCACTACTGATTAACAGGTCGACACGACAAATCTAATCTTTATAAATTATTACGTAATAATCTATAAATTGTTTTATTTAACTGTGGTTCCTGTTTTGAAGATACGTCGAAAAAACTGTAACATTTTTTAAATTAATAGCAATAAAGATTAAAACTAACTTTCGTACAGAATTCTTTGCGAATCTCCTAACTCTGATCTCAGAAAACATATGGAGTTGGAAAAAACACACAAGCTTATTTATATTCCACTTAATATTTACCTGCATGACATCAACAAATACAATATAAGTATGGGAAAGTATTTGCAAATATTTGGAAGTTTGTTTAGATATATTTGCATTCCACTAATCGAGCAAATAAAGGTAAGGAATCAGCCAGCAAGAGATTTTGTTTTTAACTAAAGTTATGAGTGGCATCAAGGTGTATAATGATATATCACTGCATTTGCACAAAAAATACAAAGTTATATGCGTGAATGACATATTATGCTAATATATGTGCCACCACATATCGTACATGGTATGGTTCACTCTTGAATCAATGTAGTCAATAGAAGTATATATATCTGCACAGATGAAATAATTGAATCTGTAGCATGTTTTAGCTTCCATCAGTAATAAGTTTCCGCTTTTGATAAAAGCCACTGTCACAGATATGATTTAGCTACTGAATCGTGGACGAATCTGTGGAGAAATCTTCGACAACATTAGCCACCTCCAATTAAAGACAGAAGCAGCGCGTTGATCCCTATACAATCCCTGCACCATTCACCTCTCTCTTTCTCTCTCTCTGACACCACACACACACACAGCACCCAACAGACACACGACACACACACACACACACATATATATATATATATATATATATATATATATAATATATGTACGTACACAAACCTTCACAATCCCTGCGCCATTCACCTCTCTCTCTCTCTGAGACACACACACACACCACACACACACACACACACACAACACACATATATATATATATATATATATATATATATCTATATATATATACATATATATATATATTATATATATATATATATATATATATATATATATATATATATATACATATATATATATATATATATATATATATACAAAACACCCTCAATGATACTTGTGTTTTTCCTTCAGTCATTGTTTAGGTTCTCTCGTTCTCCCTCGCAGCGCATCAGAATTCAACCATTTTATCGTACATGCTAACCTCTATTCCTCGTACATGACCAAACCATCTGAACACGCTATCATCTATCCTTTCCCCTCGACTATTTTGTAAGAGGCTTCAAAAAGTGAAGAGCGGGAACAATAGAAAAAAATATGCTAAATAGACTGAATAATAGGGCACTGAAACATAGACGTCTGAAAAGTGGAAGGGAGTCTGCAAGAGGTAAAGATGAGAGATACTGTGACTGAAGGGTGAGCATTCCTCGTCAGTATTTGAAAGATTCCGACGCCGTGAAAGTTTCCTGTACGGGTGATTTATTCAAGAACCTGCCGTGACTATAACTTCGATTTTCTCAGGAGCTCACGGAATCGATGTGTGTGTGTGTGTGTGTGTGTATCCCTAGACAAAACAATTCACCTTTTGCTTTCGATATAATAAACTTACTAAAAGGCATTAAAAAGGACCTCCCCCTTAATTAACGAAAGACGCACAGCATTACACACCAATATGTTATACTTCCCGATAAAGATGCCTTTCAATGGTAGTCGGAGTTACAGTTGTAGTATTGCACTGATTTCATTACAAAACAGAAAACAACAAAACTTGTAAGCATGGCGTAAGAAAACGCGTTGCCACCCAGACGGATCATGAATACTTCAGAAAGGACAAGTACCTACGCGCGATGCACCGTCTCTTCCTGATACGTTATGTTGACTCTTCTCTTTAAAATGCCTTCCGAGACACAATTAACATCCACACGAAATCTTTTGACCCGCTTCCCCCCTCACAGATGTCAATACAGATTGGGGAAAGTTTCACGAACTTTTCCTATGTTCAAATATTCATAGGTACAATAATATGAATACTGAAAGGAGCCGAGCAGAGATCTGAAGGAATTACTGAAAGAGTGTTATCCGATACACTAATATCAAAGGACATTATGTACAGAGAGAGAGAGAGAGAGAGAGAGAGAGACTTTCTGATATGTATTTCCTTTCACAAGTCATCCTTAACAAAGTCTTAATTAAAAATGGAATTTAACCACTGAGGGGTCTAATGTAGTAATTACCTCTCATGTTGGAAGGATCATGAACCATTAATCTTCCTACTTTTATATGTATGAAGAAATGAGAGGTGGGAAATTTGGCTGAAAACTGATAAATAAATTGATAAACCATTCAATTTCAATAACGGAAGGAATTCACTAAGAGTTAATATCATGGAAAACCTAATATACAAATGGTATCTAAGATAATTTATCGATTTCTTTACGAAAGCGCGTTAAATGGTAGATAAGGGCAAATGAAATATCAGTAACCTAAGAATTTCTCTTATTAACTATTTCTTCTGATTTTTTTTTTCATGGGATACTTTTTCAAGAAGTAAGGATTTTTTTTTTTGGGGGGAGGGATGTTCTGCGGACGATTATCTCTTGAAAGTTAAATAAGTAGACTCCGTTTCATTACGAAAGACGATTTTAATTTAATGTCGGATTCCTTTCAAATGTCAAAGTCACTTCCTGCTTATTCAGTGTAGACATGAAAGAAGCGATACAACAAAATTTGCCTGTAAATAGAAAAAAAACAAAAGATAGCATATAATACATAGGCGTGCACGATAACGAACAACATTCTTTATCTCGATTTAATGCCTCTGCGAGAATGATCCCTGCAAAGTAGACAATGCCCATTAGCTAAAAATCCGCGAGCAGCTATGATATCATGTAAATATTTCACCACTTAGCGTCGAAACCGAACAGCAGATCCTTTAAAAGCGTCACTGCAAATCCTTGGCAGCTAAATCTTCGGAATCAATTATTTCAAGCGTCCCATTTACTACTATCCATCAGTTCGCCAGTCACATTTGACTAAAACATTATCCAGCTTAGTGCTCTCGTTAACGAACAGGTAAGCCAATGAAGTTTTCACAAGCATTGCCATGCGCAGAGCAGAGCTCTAAAGTGCCTCCCCGGGAGCTCTGGCCGTGCTAGACTGAAGCACGGAGCTAATGCACGTGCGTCTGCACGACACCACATCAAAGTTTAATTCCGTCTGCCTCCTATCACTTCACTGCCTTCCCTCCCCCTGCGGTCACCCCTGCTTCCTGCACCCCCTCGTGGTTTTATTGAATTCTTTCCTTGACGTCCTTCGAGGCGAAAGATGATTTGTTTCATGCAACTGCTCTGAGCTTTAGAACTTGACGAACAAAACCATAAATCTCGCGAGAATGCTTCTAAGACGTTATTTCGATCTACCCCTAACGAAAATTGGAGTCGGTTCTTTTTAGGGAACCGATTTCCTTCTTCTTTACTTTCAGAATTTTCACGTTGTTTTTCCTTCTTCCCATTTTAGGTTCAAGGTGACATCTGAAAGTAATC
>NC_061106.1:13926062-13932475 GCF_015104395.2 Macrobrachium nipponense
TCCGGTACCTTTTTCGACAAAGATCCGACCGGCATATTAATGTTATCTATAATCATAAATCCAATGTTAAGGTCATTTGCATATGAATAACCCAGAGAAGATTTTTGATAGATCTGGTCGTATTTTCAAAATGAGACCTTACCTTACCTTACAGACCTTACATCTTGTTCGGGTTGCCCCAGGTCCCTCAGTGTGAGGCACCTCTAATTTGTCTACCAGGAGAGTTTGCTTAGTACATCTTCCGGTATATTTTGCATCTTCCAATCTTGGATGGTCTGGGATGCAGTTTAGATATTTGTCGAGCTTATTCTTAAACACATCTACGCTCACTCCTGATATATTCCTCAGATGAGCTGGCAACGCATTGAAATAGCGCTGCATTATCGATGCTGGTGCGTAGTGGATTAATGTCCTGTGTGCTTTCCTTATTTTTCCTGGTATAGTTTTGGGCACTATTAATCTACCTCTGCTTGCTCTTTCTGATATTTTTAGTTCCATGATATTTTCTGCTATTCCTTCTATCTGTTTCCATGCCTGAATTATCATGTAGCGTTCTCTTCTCCTTTCTAGACTATATAATTTTTAAGAATTGTTAGTCTTTCCCAGTAGTCTAGGTCCTTAACTTCTTCTATTCTAGCTGTAAAGGACCTTTGTACACTCTCTATTTGGTGCAATATCCTTTTGATAGTGTGGGTACCATATCATATTGCAATATTCAAGTGGACTACGAACATATGTTTTATAAAGCATAATCATGTGTTCAGCTTTTCTTGTTTTGAAGTGCCGTAACAACATTCCCATTTTTGCTTTACATTTTGCCAACAGAGTTGCTATTTGATCATTGCATAACATGTTCCTATTCATCATCACACCAAGGTCTTTAACTGCTTCCTTATTTGTGATGGTCTCATTATTAGGTCCCTTATATGCATATAGCTTTCTTTCTCTGTCTCCATAATTTATTGATTCAAATTTATCAGAGTTAAATACCATCCTATTTACCTCTGCCCAATCATATACTTTGTTAATGGTCTCTTTGTAGAGCGTTTCCTATCTTCATCACAAGTAATTTCTCTACTTATTTTTCTTGTGTCATCTGCGAAACTACTCACTACCGAATCCTTAACATTATTGTCTATGTCTTCAATCATAATAACAAACAGTATTGCAGCTAGCACCGTACCTTGCGGCACACCGGATATTACCTTGGCTTCATCCGATTTCTCGTCGTTTTGCAATAACTATCTGTTTCTGTTGTGTAAAAATTCTTTTAACCATCTTCCTACTTTATCCACGATATTGTGTTTTCTAATTTTCTTCGCCAATATATTATGGTCTACTTTATCAAAAGCTTTTGCAAAGTCTAAATAAACCACATCTGTTTCCATTTCCGCTTTCATATTTTTGAATATGTTTCACGGTGGACTAACAGTTGGGTTTGTGTACTTTTCCGGGTACGAACCATGTTGTCCTTTATTAAACAATTATTTTTTATAAATGGTTTCATAATATTTTTCTTCATTACCCTTCATACACTTTCATAATATGTGATGTTAGACTCACAGGCCTATAAATACTTGCCTCTAGTCTTGATCCACTTTTGAAAGTAGGGGTAATATATGCTAATTTGTGCTCATCATATATCTTGCCTGTATCTACACTTTGTCTTAATAATATTGCAAGTGGCTTTGCGATAGAATGAACTACTTTCTTTAACAAAATAGCAGGAATTCCATCAGGCCCTGCAGCAGCTCCATTTTTAATTTCATTAATAGCCTGCACAATATCAGCTTCATTAATATCTATGTCAGCTAAATATTCACTATTTTCATCCCTTACTTCTATATCATTATCTTCATTATCTATTCTAGGGGTGAATTCTCTCTTATATCGTTCTGCCAGTATGTTGCAAATTTCCTTTTTTTCATTCGTTAATCTCCCTTCAATTCTCAGAGGGCCTATTTTCTATTCTTCTTTTATTCATCTTCTTCGCATATGAGTATAATAGTTTTTTGGGGTTTTGCTTGATATTTAATAGGGTTTTTTCTTCCAAGTCCCGTTTTTCATTTTCTTTTGATTGTATAATCTTTTGTTCTGCATTTTCTATCTTACTTTTTAGTTCTATAACTTTCCCTGCATTTTTTTTTTTTGCAAGACCTTTTTTTCCACTTTCTGATTTTCTGGAACAAGATCCTTCTGTCTCTTGGTATGCATGAATGATGTTACTTTTCTTCTTCGGTATATATTTTTCCACTATTATCTCCATATTTTATATAATATCTCCGTATTTACCCTTATGTCATCACTTACGAAAATGTTATCCCAATCTTTGTTTAATTCTTCATTAATTTCTGACCATTTTATATTTTTACTGTAGAAGTTGTATTTTCCATATCCTTCCCACTTTTTCATTTCTTGCTTATCTCTATTTTCACTTGCTTTGGAATGAACTGTTAATTCTATGACATTATGGTCTGAAATACTCGCATTATAAACTATTATTTCTTTAACATAATTCATCTCGTTCACAAATACTAGGTCTAAAGTAATTTCCTTTCTTGTTGGCAGGTGATTTATTTGTTGAATGTTGTATTCTAGTAGCATATCTAATAGCTTTTCAATTGCCTCTTATCTTCTGCACTACTATTACTCTCTTTTTTATATGTATAAGTACAACCACAATCTCCTATTCGTTCTTTCCATTCTACGAAAGGAAAGTTTGAAGTCACCAGATAGGAGAATAGTTCCAGTCCTTGTGATTTCTACATATATCATCCAATTTTTCAATTATTAAGTCAAACTCTTTAGTATTAGGAGGTCTATATATTACTATGTTCATCAATTTTTCAGATTCAAATTCTACCGCTATTAGTTCACATTCTGAGTTACTATATTTCTCATATATTTTTCCTTGTTTTTTGTCTTTCCCATATATTGCGGTTCCCCCTTGATTCCTATTTTTTCTATCTGATCTATAAGTTTGGAACCCTTTTATTTGATCATCATTCCCAGTCTCTTGGGAATACCAGGTTTCACTTATATTCATTATATCTATTTCTTTTCATTTTGGTTAGTTCTTCTAAGTACTCTATTTTTCTTTTTGAGTTACTCGTAACTAAACCCTGCGCATTCATCACTATGATGGTTTGCGTGTTTTCTCCTTCATTTAATACGATATAATAAGGATTTTCCCATTGCTCTTTCCTGTTCTGGTATGTTGTTCTTTTTTCATTTCCAGAAATTCTGACATTAAAAAATCCAACTTTTCCATAATATTTGATCTTCCTTCATCATAATTATTAATTTGTGTCTGAATCTGCAATTTTCTCCGTTTCTGCAATATCCTCTTGCATAATAAATACAGTTATTATCTCTTGAGTAGAATTTCGGAGCTGATGCTTTGAAATTTTTTGCTGACACCTCTGCATATCTCATGGTGGTTTGCTTTTCTCTTTTACCTGATATTCTTGATTTCTCTCTTTATTTGTTTCTTTCTTATTTTGGATTTTATTACTTGGTTGGTTATTTATTTGATTATGATTCATGGCTACAGGGTGCATATATTTGCATTTTTTGTCGAACTTACATCCTCCTTCTTTTAGGTTTTTACATATTTTGGATGCAGATCTCTGCAATCATCCCCATAATCCATCTAAGTATGCACATTTACCATATATTTCATAGTTTTGACATATCTTAGGATGTTTGTAGTAACATCTTTCTCCAAATCTGCAATTCCCTCTTTTCAAAAGGTTGCAGATTTTGTCTTTCTTGTCTATTTTTTCCTCTTTCCCGTCATTGATAGATCTGGGTAGAGCCTCTTCGGGATTTGCTTTTCTGTTGTCATATCGTAATTTATTTCTTCGTAGGTATGCTGCTTTATTGCCTCATATGTAGTATCAATGAGTAATCTCTGCATCCATACTTTTATCTTGTTCTTTGTTTCCTTATTTTTTCTGTCATTTCATTTTTGTTTACTTTTACTTCCGTTTTCCTCTTCTTCTTTTTTCTTCTTCTTCTTACTTCCTCTTCCCTCTTCTTCTTCATCCTCAACTATTTGTACATTCAAATCTTGATTTAATAACATTGTCTATCCATGATAGACATGTTGAACAAAAATTCTTGTATCTTTTCCTCAAATCTTGTATTACCTCAGCACACTGTGGATGGTCGGAATGTTGCATGCAGCACATTTTCTGATTAGGTTTTGTGGATTGACTATGCTATACCAAACCTTACACAGTTTGCATGCTTTTGGCATTCTTTTTCCTAATGCATCAATTAGTATATTCACAAGATTCACCTTTTGATTCATTTTCTTTGTCGGAATATGTTGGTTTATGTATATTTTCTTTATGAGTCTCTGACCACTTGGATTTTATTTGGAACTTCTTCAATTATTTTCAAGATGTTTTCATTAGATTTTGTTCCAGTTTGAAGGATTATATCCTTCTAATATATCTATGAATGCTTTTGTATCTTTTTGGTTAGGACTGTTGCTGATTTCATAGATGAGAAATGCCAGTTCCCTTCCTGCTACCTCATCGTATTGCGAATCTGCTAAACACGCCAAATTACGCCACCTTTTCCCGCAGTTGGAACTTACTGCCATCTTGTTCTGATTTATAGTATTACACTTGATTAAACTAACTTAGAAGACGCTTTATCCTACTATTTCTTTCACACTAATCTTATCACCGATAGTTCACGAACACTTCTAGGTATTTTCTCAAATTCTAGTCGTATGTTAAACTTGTGATATCTGTTTGATTATTGTGACTTCAACGCGGGTACTGTCTCACCAAGCAAGATGGCTACTACGAGAGAGAGAGAGAGAGAGAGAGAGAGAGAGAGAGAGAGAGAGAGGCTTTTTTTGGTGAATTATTTGTAAATATTTTTGGCGTTGGAATATGCAACAATCTTTTTATATATATAAGACAAATCGAAGCATTGCGGAGAAAGATGCATCCCTCTGAATTAATTACCTTTACAAATAAGAAAAGGAAAGCTTGTGTAACAATCGTGCAATAATCTGAAGTAAAAATGCTGAGTAGCAATGAAGTTTGCCTTTGTAATTAAACTGTGATACTTTGACAGAGAGACTTAACTGTCTGAAGAATTTTGTGACAAGCATATTTTGTTTATCTTTACTTTGTTTTAGCGCTTTCAGGTCCTAAACTCTTTCCATAATTATCAACGTCGAATTTCTTTATTTTTGCTTTCTTATGTTGTTTTTCCAATTCCCCTCTCAATTAACACTGATTTTTATCCTCGGTTCCCTTTAATTCACGCTTCGTTATCTCTGTTTCTCTCCCCCTACCCCTTCTTCACCCAACCCTCCATTTTCTAAATAACTTGAGCATTTCAATTATTTGCATGCTGATGTAAATAAGATTATGGTAATTTCTCAAATATTCACGGCAGTATTGAATTTATTCTACGGGTCTTTTAATATCCTGGAGATCTGTGTCTTTGGGATTGTCTTTTGTTGAACGTTAATCAGGGATCTGCCTTTACCTACCCAAATACCCTAGCCAAATCGCTGATTAACGTCCAACAAAAGACAATCCCCAAAGAAACAGGATATACGAAATCCCATGCCTGGACTGTGACCAGTCATATATCAGTTTTACAGGAAAATCACTTCCCCAGAGATTAATACAACATAAACGGTCAGTTAGGTATGGACAGCAGAGCTCATCTATTTCTAACCATATAAATAGCCATAGCCACATAATAAACTAGAATGTCATGTATAATTTATAGCAGCAAATGTCGGTACAAAAGCCAGATGATAGAGTCAGCGTTGATTAAACAAAATCAGGTAATGGACATCTCAAAGGGAACCTGTGATTCAGATATCATATATAAAATCTTCCTTAAACCAATACTTGAGAAGATTAATGTGAAATTATCAGCGGGGCTGACCAAGTAAAACGGCTAAATGCGGATGCATCTATATGTATAAATACCGCTTTCCAGTGACTTTTCTACCTGAAGAGAGAGAAAGCAGTCTCTGAAATATAGTACTTACTTTTTACATTTTGGCGTTTTCATAGGCTCCTTGTATTAGTTATATATGTGCATATATACTATCATTATGAATACTGCTGTTGGAACTTATCATTTGCATGTACGAGGTAACCTGTATTAGTATTTTTTAAATAAAAATGAACATTTGAAAAATGAAAGCTCATTAAAAGTGAGTAGCGGAGATCGGATGAAATTACTGTTCCGTATAATAATTTCTCTGGCCAAGCATACATATGTAAATACATAACACAAAATCTATAATTAAATCACAGCATCGAAAGTAACAATTTGGAAATCAAAGATAAATAGCGAAGTTCACTATGAGGCTCGTTTTTCAAACTATGCTATTAAAAAATTCCAAAACTTACAGAAACAATATG
>NC_061106.1:13932975-13937975 GCF_015104395.2 Macrobrachium nipponense
CATATTGTTTCTGTAAGTTTTTTTGGAATTTTTTAATAGCATAGTTTGAAAAACGAGCCTCATAGTGAACTTCCGCTATTTGATCTTTTTGATTCCAAATTGTTACTTTCGATGCTGTGATTTAATTATAGATTTGTGTATAAATATTTACTATTGTATGCTTGGCACAGAAGAATTATTATACGGACAGTAATTTTCATCCGATCTCCGCTACTCACTTTTAATGAGCTTTCATTTTTCAAATGTTCTTTTTATTTTTAAAAATACTAATACAGGTTACCTCGTACATGCAAATGATAAGTTCCAACAGCAGTATTCATAATGACAGTATATATGCACATATATAACTAATACAAGGAGCCTATGAAAACGCCAAAATGTAAAAAGTAGTACTATATTTTTTCAGAGACATGCTTTCTCCTCGCTCAGGTAGAAAAAACGTTCCACTGGTAAAGCGGTATTTATACAATTAGATGCATCCGCATTTAGCCGTTTTACTAGGTCAGACCCCCCCGCTGATAATTTCACCATTAATCTTCTCAAGTGTTGGTTTAAGAAGATTTTATATATGATATCTGAATCACAGGTTCCCTTTGAGATGTCCATTACCTGATTTTGTTAATCAACGCTGACTCTAATCATCTGGCTTTTGTACCGACATTTGCTGCCATAAATTATACATGACATTCTAGTTTATTATGTGGCTATGGCTATTTATATGGTTAGAAATAGATGAGCTCTGTTGGCCATACCTAACTGACCGTTTATGTTGTATTAATCTCTGGGGAAGTGATTTTCCTGTAAAACTGATATGATTTGGTCACAGTCCAGGCATGGGATTTCGTATATCCTGTTTCTTTTGGGGAGTGTCTTTTGTTGGACGTTAATCAGCGATTTGGCTAGGGTAATTTTTGGGTAGGAAATAAAGGCAGATCCCTGATTAACGTTCAACAAAAGACAATCCCAAAGACACAGATCTCCAGGATATTAAAAGACCCGTAGAATAAATTCAATACTGCCGTGAATATTTGAGAAATACCATAATCTTATTTACATCAGCTTGCAAATAATTGAAATGCTCAAGTTATTTTTAGAAAATGGATTTTGGGGTGAAGAAGGGGTAGGGGGGAGAGAAACAGAGATAACGAGCGTGAATTAAAGGGAACCGAGGATAAAATCAGTGTTAATTGAGAGGGGGGAATTGGAATACAACAACATAAGAAAGCAAATAAAGAAATTCTACTTTGATAATTATGCAAAGAGCCGTAGGACCTGAAAGCGCTAAAACAAAGTAAAGATAAACAAAATATGCTTGTCACAAAATTCTTCAGACAGTTAAGTCTCTCTGTCAAAGTATCACAGTTTAAATTACAAGGCAAACTCATTGCTACTCAGCATTTTTACTTCAGATTATTGCCACGTTGTTACACAAGCTTTCCTTTTCTTATTTGGTAAAAGGTAATTAATTCAGAGGGATGCATCTTTCTCCGCAATGCTTCGATTTGTCTTATATATATAAAAAGATTGTTGCATATTCCAACGCCAAAAATATTTACAAATAATTCACCAAAAAAAGCCTCTCTCTCTCTCTCTCTCTCTCTCTCTCTCTCTCTCTCTCTCTCTCTCTCTCTCTCTCTCTCTCTCTCTCTCTCTCTCTCTCTCATTTTGAAATACGACCAGATCTATAAAAATCTTCTCTGGGTTATTCTATGCAAATGACCTTAACATTGGATTTATGATTATAGATAACATTAATATGCCTGTCGGATCTTTGACGAAAAGGTATCGAATTTGTGGTCATGGGCAGAGACTCGAGATTCCGAGACAGATAACCTTCTTTACCTCTTTTGGAGGAAACAGAGATCAAGACTTCAGTTATTAAGCAGCAATTCCGGTGTGTCAGTTTAAACCATGGCCCATAATCTCAAATAATTCTCTCTTTCTTCAATCCAATGCAATTAGAAAAATATCTTTAATGATACTTTAATATTTATATATACTTTAATCAACCATCACAGATGAGCATGAGGAAATGACAAGCTAACACGAATAATTTAGAAACAGTCAGACAGATCAGTGAGATAACGATGCTGTGAATTAAGGGGAACTGGAGAAAAACTACGGTTTTAAGGGATAGGGGACGGCAACAACTAAAAAAAGAGGGAGGGGAGAGAGAGAGAGAATAAAAAAAGCCGGTCATGGATAATTAAGGTAAATTTTTAAATCTAGAAATACGGACGGAGGTAAAAGGAACGTAAACGATATGCTGGTGTCAACACTTATGATCAGAAAAAAAGAATAAGTCTTAAGTGATTTACCAATTTTATATATCTTAAGTAGAGAAACAATCAAGTAAAAATGATTGCTTAGAAATTGCACTTGGAAATGACACTCATAGAATGCAGTGTTAAGATCTGCCACAGTCAAATGTGTTATGTTAAATAAAATAAAATATATAAAAGTTTTTTTTTTCCGAGAAAGTTAGGGTAGCCGTTATTCAGCCTTATTACGCTACATTTAGACTCGGGTTTATTTTACACATTAAATTTACGCTTCCTACTTTCAGGATAGGAAACTAGTGTGAGGAGAAATTAATTTGTAAAACATAAAACATTAAGAGAAATTTTTTTACCTTATACTTTTAAAAACTCCGTCTGCGAAAGAGTTGGTTATATCCACCAAAAGAATAAACGCTCTCTCTCTCTCTCTCTCTCTCTCTCTCTCTCTCTCTCTCTCTCTCTCTCTCTCTCTCTCTCTCTAGCAGATATTACAGTTAAAGTATGGAGATGCAAGTAAATAGATTCTGATTTGGTTGCTTTGCTCTTAATATTAAATTCCAGAATGAATTTTCATCATAAGAGTGTACTGATTGCCTTGAATTCCTTCACGGTGTTTTAAACTCTGGTTCATAATGCCGAATACTTTTCAGCTTCTGAAGCGTTAATTGATGCATATATTTAATGAAGGGCTGTTTATATTAGTCATTATTATCTCTCGAAAGCGGTGTATTTTCTCAAATGGTGAATCGTATCATACAAAAGCATTGCATGGCTAATTCACAAAAACGTTTTGACTTTAAAAATGGTTTATAATCAAATATTCGAACTACTTACACTTCGGGGAAACGTCGAGTTTTACACCGTACACAATAGATTTAAAAAGAATAAGCATCATGTAGCCGTACATTCGCTTTTTTTTTTATTTATAAATATCGTAAGTAAAACAGATTGAAAAAAGACACTTTTGTGCGCACACATTATTTATACATACTAACACACACACACACACACACACGTGTATATATATATATATATATATATATATATATATATATATATATATATATATATATATATATATATATATATATATATATATTATAAATGGGCGTACCATTTTGTCGGATTCAATATTTGGTATTGGCAGCAGTTCGAGAGATATACCATGCAACATCTTTTTGATTAGTTCGGGAAGTCAGTTGGCTCCGTATAAACCCGGACTCTAAATAGTCAATCTCCACGATGATGGGAAACTTTGATGCGTGTGACATGTTGAAAAGAAAAAAAAAAAAGGGGAGAGCCGGTGCAGAGGTCGCTCGATGGAGATAGACATGGATATCGCCAGTCTCGGAAAATGCTATATTTGTTTTCTATTTCCTTGACCAGTTTTCTTAAACTTGTATGTTCAAGACTGAATGCCACTCATGAGGTCGGCAGAGTAGAGAGAGAGAGCGAGAGAGAGAGAGAGAGAGAGAGAGAGTCAGGTCGTCCTGAATGGAACTCATAAAACTAAAGACCAGCTTTATTTATTAATGTAATGCTTACTAATGTGGAAAATGGAAAAGCTACTGTAGAAGGAACCAGAATTCAGTACTATAGCGATCGTTTGACCAACCAGTAAAAAGTCATGATATCTCAACTCTCTCTCTCTCTCTCTCTGCTCTCTCTCTCTCTCTCTCTCTCTATTCAACACGTAGGACTCAAAGACAAATGTAGAACAACTTATAAAGTCTTAACAACAAATCCGTTTATCATATGTGACACGGACAACTGATGTTTAGATTGGAACAAGGAAAACTTTTAAAATACTGGCATAATAATCATTCTCCACTCTGCCGTATTCTCGACTGTCATAGTTAATCACTGGCGTTCACATGAAAATCTTGTGGTCTCTTTGAAGTATTTAATCATACACACACACACACAGCACACACACACACACACACATATATATATATATATATATATATATATATATTACTTATATTATATTATATTATATTATATATATATTATATTATATTATTTATTATATTATTAAGAGAGAGAGAGAGAGAGAGAATACTGACGATGCTCATAAAGGAGCCATTCCATTCCCGTTATATCTCTAATTTGGTATTCAGGTCTTCAAAGTAAAATGTGCGCTCTTTTTAATAACCATATTACATCTAATTACTCACGCCCCGTTAGTCAGTAAAGTAATTAAGTTTCGGCGTTTCCAGGAGAATAAACTCCTTTAAATATACGTGCATGTATGTTTTACAGTACATTGTGAAGATCGGGATTTCACATCTGTCGGTGTAATGTTAATAACGACGGTTTGGCCGTCGCTTCACATCTGTTCATTATGACATGAAAATTGTGAGGCATTTGTTTTCAGACATAAAGTTCTGATGACTTCGTTTGCAAGCGTATTCTACATATAGGTTATGTATTATATATATATATATATATATATATATATATATATATATAGTATATATATATATATATATATCAGTATATAATATATATATATATATATATATATATATATATATATATATATATATATATATATATATATATGAGTGTGTGTGTGTGTGTGTGTGTATGTGTGTGTGTGTGTTTTGTTTGTGTGTGTGTGTATGTATATGTATATATGTATCTATGTCCAAGAGGTTTAAGAAGGAACACATCATCATATGCCTCTTCGTAGCATGGTATGTTATTTTATCCTCA
>NC_061106.1:13947975-13954885 GCF_015104395.2 Macrobrachium nipponense
TTTTTCTTGAGTTATTTTTTTTTTCTTTTTATAGGGGGGCGTTTGAAAATAAATGGTTGAATGAGAAACTCTGACAGGCTCCGTAATTTGGTCGAGTAAAGTAGGGAAGCGTAAGTTTCATTGGTTTCTGTGTTTTTCTTTATGGAGCAGTTGTTTTGTGTAAATACAAACTGGAAGTGACTGCGCTTTATATCTTTGTTATTTAAAGCGATCAGCGTTAATAAATGTGTGTGTGCGAACATACGCACGTGCACTCACACATGTACACACATATACATTTATGTTTTTATATGCATATATATATATATATATATATATATATATATATATATATATATATATATATATATATATATATATATATATATATATATGAATAATGAATACATAATTACGCATGGAACCAGGAATAAATTTCTGGTTCACATCAGGATCGAAGTCAGGTCTTTCAGTTGAAAGACCTGGGTTTGATCCTGGCGTGAGTCAAAAAATTAGTTTACATACATATATGCATAATATAATATATATATATATATATATATATATATATATATATATATATATATATATATATATATATATTATCTATATATAAAACCATATTAATATACATATATATATATATATATATATATGTATGGTATGTATGTATATATATCAATATATATGTATTTATACATACACAGTCATATCATATAAATATACAAACGCACTCTAACATCCTATAAGCGTGGTAATTTATGAACATATAACTGAGCTCGAACATTCTTATTATCAACCTTAACGCACCCGCCGTTGAACTTGCGTACTAATTCCCCATTAAGACCGTCCAGAACAAACAGTCGTAATCACGGTCACAGTTAATTAACTCAGCATTATTATCGATTGATTGAGTGAGTCAGTACTCAGAATATACGTAATTAACAGGTTGAGAAAATAAAAATGAAATTAACCACCGTCTGAAAACGGATATTACTAACAGCAAGAATTGAGGTATTCCAGTAAATATCCCAAGGATGTGCAACTGCCTATGTCATTAGGGGAAACTTCATCTTCACGGTAGAATTGCACGAGAAATAGTTGATTAGCCTTTGCAGTCTTAGGAGACTACAAAGCCATTACCTGGAGCACCAAGAGTGTTTAGTGGTGTTTGTGAACTGGTTACGTTGCTTTTTTTTTGTAGATGAATAACCAGTGCCTTTTTTTGTTCATAGTGATTCATATATTTCTACTTTCCCTTTTCGCTCTTTTACCTCCATAGAGTTGTCACCATCTTCCTTGTATCATACTTTAAGATTTACGTTATTTTATTTCCTTCACGTCACATGAAATATTTTCTTCGTTTATTTCACATATTATTTATGTCATCTTTTCATTTTTAATAATTTTTTCATTTCACAGATATATTCGTAGATTTGTAAAACATTGAATTTTTACTGTCTTTTCTTCTCAGTTGTATATTCATTTTTATCATATATTTTTTTAATATCTATCCGTTTTACCTTGTATCCTCATCGTAAATATTTACTTTCTGTGTTATTTGCATATATTCCTTTTTTTCTTTAACTCCCATTTGCTAATGTTTTCACTTGTATAATTCTTTTCTCGTCTTTCAATGTACATCAGTTTGCAATTCTCCTCGTTTAAATGTGCCATTTTCTTTCTTTTTCTTGTTTAGTTTCCTTTCGTGTCACTATTCTTGCATTATTTTGTCATTCATTCATATTCTTTTAATACCAAAGAATATTATATTTGCTTTTGCTGATTGCATAATATTCATATTTAGAAACAAGTAAAAGTACATGAATAACCATGACTGAAATTCTGTCTCAGAATTTGCTGGATTTTTTTCATCTTTTTTCTGGGCTTTCCCTTTGAAAGTTGGATAAACATCAATACAGACCTACAAACAGGTTTGACGATATCTGTAACGAACGCTTTGTTTGATTGGGGTTGGGGGGGGGGGGGGGGTGAGGAGGGAGGAGAGGATCCCTGTTCTTTCCATTCATTATCTTATTTGTCAGACAGGACTCGTGGCATTCAGTTGTCAATTAAAAGATTGGAATATATTAAATGTTAATTTAATAAAAGGTGCTTGATTTCTATTCATTTTTTTCTGATAGTTATCTATTAATGTATTTGCACATGCAGGTGTAGAAAACAATACGCAGTTCAAAGACCAGTTTAATAAGCTTTTTCGATCACCCTTTAAAAATTTTATAATTGTCACTGTCTCTCATTAATGGATGCTTTTTTTTTTGTGACCGAGTTTTCCGTCGTGAATGATGCAGGCATCATTTTGTTTACCTTTTTATATGACGTGTAATAATAACGGCGTCTTTTTGAAAATGTAATGAACGCCGGAGTGGACAAAACAGCTTTGAGCTTTTGTATTTTCTCCTTTGATCGAACGCCTCTTTCCAGAACGGCATTGATCTGATTTGTTTCCTTCATTGAAATACCATAAATGCCAAAGGAAAGATAGGTTCCCAGAAATTGTCTTATATTTCACTTTATCAATTTTTGACAGCTATTGACAGATGTTTCTGATGGAGTATTACATTGTCCAAGCAAGCATTGTGATGTGTTTGAATTAAATGAAGATTATGCAAATATGCACTGAATCAAATTTCAAAGCTTCTCTTCACCACATTCAATAACCGACATGACTTTGCATAATCATTTACAATATATTACTCATTGTTCAACGTGAAACAATTCCTTTTGCTGTTAGTTTTGTTCAAATAGCATTATTTTTTTATTTTTCGTTATTTGTCACTTCAATGCGCTTGCCGGTTAACAGGGTTGCATCTGCAATTATGAAATTGGTCATTACATGCAATTTTCAGATTTTTCGGGGCTACAATACATTCACTTGCTAACAATATTAGCAACATTAAAACCTTAATAATGCTGCATACAAAGCTTAAAGTTTCCCACCGTCACATTCGCTTACATAACCAAGGTTTTTGCCAGTCATTAACTATTTCTTTTGATTTGATTTGCCATGTTTTTGAACGGTTTATTCGGTGTTATTTACAGAAACATCAGTCCATTTCAGTTTTATAGGAATGAATCATTGCACATAAAATTCGTCCATTTTTACCATGAAGCAGTTCTCTCCACAACAATCACTGGAATTCAATGCTTCTGGGAATTCGGACATACAGATGAGAGCAAACAAAACAACAAACAAATTATCTTCATTAAATATTTGAGGGAGGCATTTTTTTTAGTAAATCTTCATGTTCATTATCCTTGGCTCTTGAGCGCTACCTAGCAGACTTCGTTCACTCTCATTCCGACCATGTGTCATTATTTTATTTGTGTAATGACAACCTCAAGTCCTTAATGAAAAATAGGAGTACTAAATACAGCATAATATCGTAGTATATTTATTCATTTTATTAATAGGCAAATAGCCACGTGTATGTTAATTTAGTGCAAGCAACCACAACATCGTATTTATAAATGAGAGAGAGAGAGAGAGAGAGAGAGAGAGAGAGAGAGAGAGAGAGAGAGAGAGAAGAGAGAGAGAGAGAGAGAGTGGTGGGGGGAAGGTGAAATATTTCATATGCATCCCTGACCCATTTTTGCCTATCATTATTCAGATCCTTCCATATTTCATTTCTGGACATTTCAAAGCGTGGCCTCAATTCATTAATGATTGTGACAAAAAAATAAAGAGAGAGACATTTTTGTTAGCGAGCAGTATTTTGAATTAAAATGAAAGTTCCGATTGTTAGGAAGCATCGGTGATGTAAAGCCTGTGATGAATCCTGCTGTTCAGTGCAAAACCTGACTTCGCTTTTAAAGTCCTTTCAAAGTTGATCTTTTTATTTCAGACTAATTTTATTATTTCTAACTAATTTTTAAAATTTTTTAGATACGCTTCTGAAAGATTATAATTAAGTAAAAGGCAATAGCAGACAGACAGCTGGAAAAATACACTCATAATAACACACACACGCACGCACACAATGTGTGCATAAGTGTGCTTCTGGGTTAGTGAGATAGCATATCCATACGATTAAACATTTGTGGTGTGTAGCTAGATATATACTAACTGAAGAATAAACATTAAGACTTTATCTATAACGTTATTCAGATAATTTTTATCATTAGACTACAAAGTATTTTTTTTATAAATGTATGTTAAATACCACTATTTTTCTAATTTTCTGAAAATATCTTCGTATCATATTAAGAACTCTTCACGTAATCAGTTCAAAAAACAAATGCAAAACTAAAGTTTGTCGTCATGTGTAAAGTAACAGTAGAACTAATATTGTTTTTACAAAGTTGGCCATGAGAATTTTAGTTCTTTTTCTACTGGTTTATAAATATTAATAACATTACATGAACTCGACATATTTCTAGCATAATTTTGTACATTTAGAATCTTACTCCATATCATTTCAGATTTGATGGTTATATGGGGGAATTTATTGAAACATATTTTATTAAAATTCTGGTTGACAATATACTAGATGTTCTATCTGAATCCATGTGTTAACTGATGTCGAGTTCCTTTTTTTCCAATTTGAAAATAGTTTTTATTGTGATTTTCAAACTACTTATTTTTCTAATAAATATTGTTAATAATGATGTGATAATGAGTAATTATAATAGTAATCATAATTGTTAATAATGAAAAATATTTCAGTGAGTAAATAAGAATTGTGGTAAATATTGGGCATATCTCATTTTAAATATATTGAAGGCGTGAGAGAGAGAGAGAGAGAGAGAGAGAGAGAGAGAGAGAGAGAGAGAGAGAGAGAGAGAGCTGTGTGTATTAAAATTTAGGTTAAACTTTGTTTTTACGAGAGTAATACGAACTTTTTAAAAATGAATGTAACATCCCACATGCACAATGTGTGGCTGTATACACTTAAGTGTGGGCGCCATATTTATCGTCAGAAAAATGTGAAATGTAGTTGCCATAAAGTTCTTTGTTTTAAAATTTTCAGTAAGTTCTGCAATGTATACGTATTTGCTGTTTAGTGCTATCCAAATATCGACGATTCTATGTATGGTTGTCTCTTGGAGAGGATTAGTCGGGCTCAGTCACAAGATTCAAAAGCTTCATTCGTTATCTGTGAAGACTTTAAAGCAAAGCACAGTGAGTGGCTAAATTCCAAATTCCACATATCAACATGTCCGGTCTGCTACTGAGTTCGGTCTATCCTCCGATTTTGTCCAGGTAATTGAGGAACCCACGCACATTCCTGGTAATAGAAAGTATCTTTGCCGATGTGCGCATGCTTTATTCCCACTGTGCTCTCCAAAGTTGCTGAAAACCATACTATATTGAAGCCACTATATAAGAATGTGGAATCTAGAGGATTGTTAGCTGATAGTCAATATGCGATGCGTTTTTAGATTTTACTTGCCATTTGCAAGGGAACCTTGAAAAGTTATACATTGCAGAACTTACTGAAAATTTTAAAACAAAGAAGTTTATGGCAACTACACTCCAAATTTTTGTGACGATAAATAGGGCGCCCACACTTAGTGTATACAGCCATAGATGGTTTAAAAAGTTCGTATATTCTTGTAAAAACCTAAAGTTTATTTTGGGTACAGAGTAATTCAAATAGATTTTAGCGCTGCTTTCGATTCGGTAAATCACAACGCACTTATAAACTTCAGAATCTTACAGTGGGCGGGTATGTTTTAGGATTTCTTCAAGATTTTCTTACAAGCAAGCAGTAGCGAGATGCTGAGGACGGGATCATGGTGAACCAAGACCTATTTTTGTCTGGAGTTCCACAGGGTAGTGTTCTTGGTCTACTGTTTATTTTTAGTAGTGTACAAGGTGTATGGTTATTGGCCTGGAAAGCAAGATTGTTCGGTATGCAGTTGTTGCAACATTGATTGTAACAAAGTCTCCATTTATGAGAAAGGAAACTGCCCTCAGCCTCATGGGGACATGGACCGGATTGGTGAATGGTGTAGTCGGTTGGGTATGAGGCTGAACTCTATTAAAAGGAAAACACTTGGTTAGCAGATCTCGTACAGATTTCCCACCCCATCCTCCCCCCCTTCAGTGGATGGAACTTTCCTGAATGAGTCAGAAGTTCTAACTATTCTAGGCGCATTTATATATATATATGATATATATATATATATATATATATATATATATATATATATATATATATATATATATATATATATATATATATGTATATATATATATATATATATATATATATATATATATATATATATATATATATATATATATATAATATAGATATATATATATATATATATATATATATATATATATATATACATATATATATATATATATATATATATATATATATCATATATATATATATATATACAAATGCGCGTGTGTGTGTTTATAAATTTCCATATTACATGAGACTGGTATGTGTGTGTGTCCACGCGCGCTTCCATGTTTGTGGGTATGTGGATGTGTAAAAGGAAAGCATATTCCATAATAATTGATTTCATGTGAATTATGGTGATAATTACCAATACCTGATGTTCCAGTGAAGGCATCAATTCCATACGCTGTAACCTGAAATTAAATTACATTTATGTTCCAATTAAGTATTTACATCTGAGTTGAATGCTTTTTCCATTAAACGGAATACTCCGTCAAATTAAGCTGCTTCTTAGGTTAGACCCTATTAGGAATATATAATTGAAATGTTACTATTTCCTGCGGATTACTTAATAGTTTATCTCGGGTAACGAGTGGGTATCCGAACCGTTTCAGAGTTTCTTGTTCCTTCGATCTGCGAAGTATTTTCTTTTATATATATATATATATATATATATATATATATATATATATATATATATATATATATATATTATATATATATATATATATTGTGTGTGTCTGTGTGTCTGTTTGCGCGTGCGAATA
>NC_061106.1:13955385-13957885 GCF_015104395.2 Macrobrachium nipponense
CAGAAACAATATGTAACTCAACTCCTTTAAATAATTAATAAATAAAAAGCACTTCAGAGTTTGGAAATGAATATGCAATTCCTAATTTTTCTAAGGCACGTTGCCGCTGAGAGTGAAAAAGTTTGCCACCTTAGGTATGCAATAAAAGGAAAACTTTCTTCTCCGGGCCAATGTCTTTGCATTATTAATTCCTTCAACCACCTTTTACATATTATTCATGTCTGGACCTTTAGGAAGGGAAGTAATGACAGTTATCTAAAATTTATTCTCAAAAGGCCAGATCTCCGTATCTTAAAGCCAAACTGCTCTTATAACTTCATACGTACAGTTACATTCTGAGCTGGAAGCTTTAAATTTGAATAATAGCTTGGTACTATATCCATTCCCATTCAATACCAATAATTTAAGTGTTACGTTTATCATATCAGTTCTGAACCTGGGTTGAAGTTACCTAATGCTGAAACTTTCATCTTGTACAGAAAACAGTTAACATGTCACTGAAGTCTTCGTTAATTCATTAATCACTGCTCTTAATTGCTCTGGGTATGAGAATACGTTTAACTATTTTTATTTGTTTTTTTTATGAAACATGATTATTGCATCCTTTATTTAATTATGAATTAATGATACATTTTTATGGAGCAGCATAGCAACATTGTTTTCCTTGTTCACAGAGAATGCCTGCTTTATATGAAACAAACAATGGTTATAAATAATTAAAATTATATACATATACATATATATATATATATATATATATATATATATATATATATAATATATATATATATATATATATGTGTGTGTGTGTGTGTGTGTGTGTGTGTGTGTGTGCATGTGTATACATATATTATATATGTGTATAGTATATATATATATATATATATATATATATATATATATATATATATATATATATATATATATATATATATATATTCACGGCAAATAGAGAGAGAGAGAGAGAGAGAGAGAGAGAGAGAGAGAGAGAGAGAGAGAGAGAGAGATCAAGCATGAAAAAACTAGGCGACCATTCCCACTCCAAATATACAGCAATTTCATTAAAGTTTCTTTAGAATCGTAGTCCAGAAACTCCTCGTGCTGTCACTTTATAAAAGCCGACATCAGTCTTCAAAGCTTTCAGCAATGGTCTAAGAATATACATAACCTTTTCGACATCAAAATAACATTATAAAATACCAGAACAAATTTGTCTCAAACGTGAATGTATTGTTACTTCAAATGCGGAAAACTTTGGGTCGTTATAGAAATGTTTTAGGCTTTAAATTTGGAAACTTCATAAACTGACTTACAATACAAGAGGGTTCTGTAACATCGTCATTACTGAGACAGTCTGCACTCGAATTTAAATGAATGGACACATTTTGTAACCCTGAACCCTTTGCCAGGCAAGTAAATATTTTTGTTTTGTATGCAAACAGTATGCACAATACGGAAGAATGCATATTACGTTACGGATTGGCACGACAATACAATGTTTGAAATTCAGGAATTGTTACATCGGTGGAACATTTTTTTTTACATAAATTTTGTATTCTCTCTTTTTTTTAGTTGTAATACCATCCGAAGAATTTTTTGCATCTCTAGCAGAAAGTAAAATATTATTTGTTCGTTTCTCCATATTTTTGTAAAGAATTTTTCATGAATTTTTTTTTAATCCCATCACCTTGAAATGTTACTTGGGCTATTTTCATGAACCTATATCATAAATATGAGCGGTTAATTCGTCAGTCAACTTTATAACCGTAAAACAAAGAGTGCTAAATAAAATTTTAATATCTTGTTCCTATTGTAGCTATACAATAATGTATTTTCAGCCCACATGTGACATTGATAAATGCCCCGTATTCTAACGGAATGAAAGCATACATGAATGCTCTGATACACATCAGTAACTCAGTACCTGGATAGGCATTGATTAAAAAAATAAATTGTTTTACATTGCGCTGCGTTCAAACAGTTGGTTATCTATAAAAAAAAAAAAGGAGTTGGTGTTGTCTATGGTTACGTAAGGAAAATATTGGTAGTTGGAAATGTGTAAAAAAAAAATGCTATTTTCGAAGTGTATGATGAACTAAAACTATCCCATTGCTTTTTGTCGTTGAGGTTACCGATACAGAGGAGGGGGGGAAGGTCGGGGGAAGCCGGTTTGAGCATTAAGTGAAACGTGGGTTGGGAATACCGTAGGGTGTATTGTCTGACTTGCTAAGAATTAGATTATACTTTATATTATCACCTTTAAAGAATTTAGGTTAGTAACTATCACAGTTCTTGACATAGGCGATCAAAGAGTAGCCTACTAAACGCATAAACTAACTAACATAAGAACGGTGTTACAGAGATATTATGTATTACACGAGAAAGATGCTTAAAATTTTCGATTTTTTAACGAAATTTTTGGGAAAAAATTCTTACACAGACAACCTATTTTAAAAACATAAAAATGTCATTTTATCGATGTTTCCTAGAAAAACGATAA
>NC_061106.1:13960385-13965385 GCF_015104395.2 Macrobrachium nipponense
GAGAGAGAGAGAGAGAGAGATTTTTATCAATATTTTACCATAACAAAGAGAGCTGTTATGAAGTGGTTTGAGCGCAGTGTAAAACATTAAATTAAAAAAAAAAAAAAAAATAAAAACGCATGTCAAAATATTAGCACTGAAGTTGTTGGAAAATGTGGACACTTGACTGAAGAAAATATGCCTTAATAAGGAATGAGTTCGCAGATTTTCAATACTTCGAAATTTTCAGTATTATCAGTTGGCGACTTATAAAATGTAATACACATCCACTAACATAACATGTTTTTGGGAGCTCTGCATAATGGACTATAGTCATTATTTTCTTGAGTTCTTTAAAAATTTCAATGTTATGGCCACTGAACATTTTCGTTTACTCGGGGAGTAAGCCTACAAACTACTTTTTTGTTGTTGTTGTTGTTGCTCTTGTTCTTGTTCTTGTCAGGTGGGGCTAAGAAAGGTCTATAGAAAAGTCTAAAAAGGTCTGAAAAAAATTTAAAGATATAGGAATTTTAGAATAGTATATGTGATTTATTTATTAGAATGAAAATGTAAAAAATAAATAATGTGCATGTTTAACAGCGGAGAAAAATTATTTCTAATAAAATATACTGTATTTATTTTAATTTGCGTTGGAAAATAAGGCTCTATTTGATCGTAAATTTTAGCATGTTTTAACTCTTAATTTACATGTTTTAACTCTTAATTTAGCATGTTTTAACTCTTAATTTACATTAAGTTAGGAATATAATGTTTACAACTTATAGGTGGGGGGGGGGGCGACATCTAGTGTAAGCTTGATCTCGGATCATGCCTTGTTATACCAGCTAAGATGTCTTGGCGTTGAACAAACTTAACAGATAATTTAAATCATATCGGCGACGGAATGTTTAATTAGGGAATCTTTAATATTCCTAAAGTCAAAAATTCTCAATATTTTCTTGAACGAACTCAGGAGCCTTTGAGGAATAGGGTCACTTTTTATAGACTGTGATAGCAGCGGGAGGTTTTGAAGCATGACTTCAAAGAAATCAGACTCCTTAATGAAACTGAATGGTACACACCTTCGGGGAGGTCTCTACCCTTCTCTTGTTTAAGGAATATGTTTTGGTCTCTGTAAATATTAAATACATTGAAATATATATACATATAGAAATATATATATATATATATATATATATATATATATATATATATATCTATAACATAAAAATATACATATATAAATAATATGTCTATAACAAACACACATATATAAATATATACTTATATATAAATATATATGCTCACCTAATCTTTCAGATCCTCAATTAAAAGACGAAAAATTTTCTCATGTGACAGTAAAACAATAAGTGACATAACCGCCTGTTTACTTCACGTACAAGGCCGAAATCTTTGTTAAATAATTATTTACATACCGGTTGGTTTCTTTTCACATTGCACAAGGTTTAGTCTTTCTGTTAACCGTTCTCTTCTAACCCAGCCTGGAAAAAATGTTTATCCTAGTTTAAACACACCACTGAGCTGATCAACAGCTCTCCTAGGGCTGGCCCGAAGGATTAGATCATTTTACGTGGCTAGGAACTAATTGGTCACCTAGCAACGGGACCTACGGCTTATTGTGGGATCCGAACCACATTATATCGAGAAATGAATTTCTATCACCAGAAATAAATTCCTCTGATTCCTCGTTGGCCGAGCCGAGAATCGAACTTCGGACCACAACCCACTCTGGAAGAAGTATGTTTTTTTGTGCACCATTTTAGAAGGATAAACAATCTTAGTCTCTCGTATGCTTATAAAATGTCGTTAAAATGTGGCTGTCCATATCTATAAGGCAAATTGAAGAGTTTCGAATTTTCCAGCCTCATTCTATGAAAGGCAGCATCGTGTTGCGTGTATTATAATCGCGGATTATTGGAATTACCCTTCAAAACTGAATATAGCATTTCGTGAGCTAGGACATTAGGAATTTAAAGGGTTCCTGTTTGATCATCATCCATATTAGGTGTTTCATAACAGAAATCTATCTGTCACTCGTGGATTATTTCTCTGTCAGAATTCGAGACTGTTCCAGTGAAGGTTTCCCACGATCAGTTTAACATCCCCATTTCTAATTTCTGTTTATGAAGTTTTACATCCATCTAAGATACCATTATACAAATAATTCCCCGCACATGCGCGACTACCACCCACAAACATGTCTACTTAATCTATCTATCTATCTATCTATCTATCTATCTATCTGTTTAGATAAAACTGTGTTTTATAATCTGATTAAAGTCTTCATTCATACAATCTTATTTTAATCTTTGAAAGTAAAAAACCTTAAAAAGTTATTACGGCCTGCATGGGATTTTAAGGACACTTTAAACTGTGTTGTTATATTTTAAGAGCCACTTAAGCAAATGACCAGAAAACTAAGTCACGCAAGGGAAAATTCTGCGACAGCAGTTACTCCAGAGTTCAAGGCCGACATAAGTATAAATATAACAGCTCTTTGACTGTTAAGGAGCATGCTAGAACTATCTATATATATATATATATATATACTATATATATATATATATATATATATAATATATATATATGCTCATTTCCTTCATTTACCTGATGTTTTAATAACCTAAAAGAAAATATAAAAGATATTCACATCTGAGAAAAGCGAAATGAAACATGAAACTGCACTCTAGGGTATTATAAACAAAGTTAATGAATTTTAGTTATATTTTATGCATAATTCAATTGGTCTCTTCGTCCGTGCAATAAAGATTTTTTTCTTTCTGGCTAAACCTACTTTTGCAAGATATACTCGTATCTTGAAAAGCTCTTGAATAAATTTTAAAGAACAGAAACAATCTTCAGCGGCCCCACATAATGAACATCTTTAATAAAATTAAGCCAAATAAATGTAAGTCTGAGGCGACTATTGCGTTACTTTAATTTACAATGAACTCATTATTATAGTAAATAATAAATGAATGAATAAATAAATCAATCAATCCATCAATTCTGGTAAATTCAAGGTCGAATGGTATTGACGTAAAATACTTGTCAAGAGCTCTTGAGAACAATAGTTACAATTCTTTACATGTCAACACAGACCATAGTACAATGCAAAGCCAGAATGCCTTAGGATAATTTAGATTTTTACTGCAATAAAAAAAACATTATGCACATCTATGAAGAGAGAGAGAACGCGATTTGCTGATGTTACCGAACGAACAGAATTCTCGGAGTCAAAGAAAACTAACTTAAACGGTAATAAATGAATATGAGCTTTTTAGTAAGAATATTTTAAGAACTTGAAATACATGGTAAAATTTTTAATGCCTTCTAGGAATGGAAAATATATACCTCGCAAATATACATACATATTCAGTAGGTTTTTTAGGAACATTACTAGATCTTGCCAAGACTATCTTCTCTTACGATCTACCATACGCGACTATACACCGGTTAGGTTGTTGACCTACCGTTTTGCTTAAGTTTTATTTCCTTGCCAATGTGTCCTTCATTTGAACAATATGTGCATCAAATAGCGAAGACGTAACGAAACTTTGACCAATTTCATTGAGCATGACTTTCGAACGTAGCCAGAAACCTCATTCAAGGGTGGGGTTTATATACAAAACGACTAAAACCTCCCCCTACCCTCCCCCCCACCCCAAAACCCAACCCCCTTCGGAACCGCCTGTGGTGCATAAAGCCGCTAACAACTCATATAACTCAGTTATGTGTGTAACAAGCTGAGTCCTAGAGATAACACTAATCTGCTAAAATTCCATTGTAATGAAGACTGGGGAGACGACATTTTCAAGTTATGGGTCGTTCCAGTTCTCTTCCCCAATATCCAGCAGGAGATTTCGGCCGCGTTTACTTCGCCATAAAAGTGGAAATTTACGCCGCCTTTAAAAATGGGATTACTCCGCCATGTTAGTGGGTAGTTACGTACAGCAATAATGAGATGGCGCTTGCACATCATTGTCAAGTTTAGAACAGCAGCCCTATTTTAACCGAGTATTGACAAGATGTTATGAGGAAGGAAACGCAACACGGGGAGAAAAGAAGGTCTGAAATAGCATAGCGTCAGCCTTCCAAGACTACAAAAAAGAGAGAAAGGAGGCAAGGAACAAATGGAAAAACAACAATTATGAACTTTTCGCTCGACGTGGCACATTTGAGAGTCGATCAATCATGCGTGCCATATTTTCTGAAAGGAGCCACAAACTGTTCTATGCCACTTAAAAAAGGGAAGTAGATAAGGCAAATTTTTTCCCCATTATGCTGATATCAAACTTTTAGGAGGCGTGACACAACTTTGTGAGTCCATTAATCATATCTTCACTTATTTTCTACGTTGTTATATTTTGCCAGTGTTCATTGCTTAATTTCATCCATTTCTGTTTTACTTCTTACTATTTCAATTAAGTCCCGCCAGAGACTTGCCAGCGTTCGTCATTTCAGTGATTTGCAACACCACCTACTTTCTTCCAAGTGTTCCGTTTTCTAGGTCCAATTATGTTCCTGTTTTCTTTGGTCACATTTCCAGCTCACAATTCTGTCAACGTTTTTGCGGCCACAAAATGAGTCTCGCTCGACGGAAATTCCTCCAAGTTTGTGCCATCAATTACGCTAATTGCAGAAAGCCAGTGCAAGAATTCTTATTACTGCGTACTGTCACAATTTCCTTTTCTTGAAAGCAAGTAGCTAATACAAATAAACAAATTTTAAATCTTTACCAACAGCTATATGCTAGGACTGTAAAGGAGATGCTCATATATGTTAAGACTAATGCAACATAGAAAAGTATCTTTTGACACGGAAATTTCAGTCGAAATAATACATTGCTTTCTCCTTCTTTTCCAGCAGAGGGTTACGGTTCTATCTCCAGCCTGCCATACAAAAAAGGAACTTCAGCCGAATCTTCCTAAGATATATTTTACACAACATGTTTTTACCCGGCCACCTAACAACTATTGTGTGGTTGACAAGCACCTATC
>NC_061106.1:13970385-13977885 GCF_015104395.2 Macrobrachium nipponense
TCATAAAAAAGATAAAAAAACAGTTGGCCATTCATGCGTTTATGTTCAGAGATATAAAAAGGTAAAAAACATAGTAAAGCTTTCTTAAATACTGACAATTTGTAACTTAGAAACATGCACGCAAACTGCAGTGCTTCTGTACCCATTATCCATTGATCAAAAAACACCGTAAGGAATTAGGCAAGATGTAGGAACCCTCTCCCAATTACATTATGTACGTATTATGCGGACGATTTTCTGATACTCAAAGCCTGCAGTTTTGAAGTACTTGGATATACATATTCAGTTCAAGCATTATAATAGAACAAAATCTAGGAAGGATCTAACATTCGCGAAATGTGCCATTTACATGTGTATTTCATGCCCGACTTCCCATATCACACAATCTGTGAACATTTCCTATTCGATATTTGATTTAAAAGTAAGAGAGGGAACATTACTTACACTTTAGAAAGCTAGTTTTGTATCCAATAAATTCTCGCACTTTGCCATCTGTTCATGATTAATAAAACAAAGCCAAACGAAGAATTAGATGAATCAAAACATAAATACTGGTTTATACAACATCTATTACAAGACTGGGTTAGAACGACGAAAATGAGAAACATAACACTTCTTGACTGAAAGCACCAGATGTTTTATATATTTTTGTAAGCACCATAAAAAGACCGGTATTATTTACATTACGCTAGTCCTCCGAATTATACAGAAATATAAAACACTTCGTCTCATTTATATGGCTGAATTTTATAACAGGCCTTTCCATATCAAGAGTCTAGTTACATAAAACACCCACACAACAGCTGGCAATATTAGTAGCTTTCTTGGGAATTCAAGTCAATTTATTAAAATTAAATAATTTCATATAACTTTTTCTGTACTTTTGACTACCAATATTGAAATTACATCAGGTGAACCCAAGTTTATTATGGATTTTAACTGTTGTAATTGATGAAATGTTTCTTATATATATTATGAGGTAATTTGATTGTGACGACTTAGTAACTAAGGCTTGATAACTAAACTAGACTTTTCTATATTCTTCGATTTAACATTATCAGTACGCCTAAATTCTGATATCAACAAACGTATCAAACTCAGTAACAACTGTAACAACAACATCAATAATAATAATACTAATAATAATAATAATAATAATAATAATCGTATTGCACTTCCTACATATGGCAGAGATGTTATTTCCATCTATCGTTCTTTGAACATATCTGGTTCTTAGGGCCTGATCTTGTGCCGCTGTTATCATTCCTTCAGTTTCCTTCTTGAGCTCTCCCCTCTGTAACCATTGCCATGAGTCATCGCTGGCCAGTTCTTTAGTTTGTCTCATGTATTGTCCGTGCATTGGTTTGTTATGCCATTCCTCTGTTCTGTTTGTTATTCTCCTGTCTCTGTATATTTCTGGGTCTTCGTATACTTTTATCAGTCCTTCTTCCCATGCACTCTTGAGCCACTCGTCTTCACTGGTTTTCAGATATTGCCCCAGTGCTCTGTTCTCGATGTTGAGACAGTCCTCTATACTTAGTAGTCCTCTCCCTCCTTCCTTTCGTGTTATGTATAGTCTGTCCGTATTTGCTCATGGGTGTAGTGCTTTGTGTATTGTCACATGTTTCCTAGTTTTCTGGTCTAAGTTGCGGAGTACTGCCTTCGTCCATTCCACTATTCCTGGACTGTATCTGATTACTGGTACTGCCAATGTGTTTATGGCTTTTATCATATTTCCGGCGTTGAGTTTTGACATGAGTATCGCCTTGAGTCTCTGCATATATTCTTTCCTGATCGTGTCCTTCATCTCTTAGTGTTTTATATCCCCTCCTTCCATTATTCCTAGGTATTTGTATCCCGTCGCATCTATGTGTTTCATGTTGCTCCGATCTGGTAGCTTTATCCCTTCAGTCCTTGTTACTTTGCCCTTTTGTATGTTCACTAAGGCGCATTTTTCTATTCCAAACTCCATCCTGATGTCCCCAGATACAATCCTTAGTCTGGATTAGGGTATCTATTTCCTTGATGCTCTTACCATACAGCTTGATGTCGTCCATGAGCATCAGATGGTTAATTCTGTTGCCTCTTTTCTTGAGTTGGTACCCGGCATCTATCTTCTGCAGTACTTTTGTCATGGGAATCATGGCTACTACGAAGAGTAGTCGGGACAGTGAGTCGCCCTGGAAGATCCCTTTCCTGATATTCACCTCTGCTAGTCTTATTCCAGAGCTTGTAAGTATTGTATTACAGTTGCGCGTTGTATTTTTGAGAAAGCTGATGGTGTTTTCCTCTGCCCCATATATTTTCAGGCATTCTATTAGCCATGTGTGTGGTATCATGTCGAAGGCTCTCTTACAGTCTATCCATGCCATGCTTAGGTTGGTTTTCCTTCTCTAACTGTTCTTCATTGCCATTTTGTCTATTAGGAGCTGGTCGTTTGTGCCCCTACACTTCCTTCTGCGAATGTCCGGCACTTGCACAGAACCAGTACAAAAAGAGGCATGATTCAGTGGCAAAATCCCTCCACTGGAGCCTATGCAAGAAACACCAGCTACCTTGCAGTAATAAGTGGTACGAGCACCAACCTGAAGGAGTGATAGAAAACGATCAGGCAAAGATCCTCTGGGACTATGGTATCAGAACAGATAGGGTGATACATGCAAATAGACTAGACGTGACGTTGATTGACAAAATCAGGAAGAAAGTATCACTCATTGATGTCGCAATAACATGGGACACCAGAGGTGAAGAGAAAGAAAGGGAAAAAAATGGATAAGTATCAAGAATGATAAGTATCAAGACCTGAAAACAGAAATAAGAAGGATATGGGATATGCCAGTGGAAATTGTACCCATATTCATGAGAACACTAAGCACGATTCCAAGATCCCTGAAAAGGAATCTGGAAAAACTAGAGGCTGAAGTAGCTCCAGGACTCATGCAGAAGAGTGTGATCCTAGAAACGGCGAGTGATGGACTCCTAAGGAGGCAAGATGCAACCCGGAACCCCACACTATACATACCACCCAGTCGAATTGGAGGACTGTGATAAAGAACACACGCACAAAAAAAAAAAAAAAAAAAAAAAAATAATAATAATAATAATAATAATAAAAATAATAATAATAATAATATGTGGCGCCGTGGAGGAGTGTGTTAGGTCGTCAATAGACTTAAGTCAAGTTAAGCAACATTGGCTCTGGTCAGTCGTTGGATGGGTGACCGCTCTCCTCGGCGTTGATTCCTTGGGGAAAGGATCTTTACCATAATTTCCTCAGTCTACTCATGCTGTAAATGAGTACCTATCCCTGATGGGGTGTGGGTCCAGCTATGGTTAAATAGCAAAAACTCAGCAATGATGGAAAGCAATGAAGGATTAAACGACAACGACGTAAATGGAACCTCTGGCAACAGAGGAGCTTCGTCCGGCAACCAGGTATTCACCCCAATTGAGGGGAAGAACGGTCATGGTACTTGGAGGTCGTCATCCAGCAACTGATCACCACAACGACAATAATCAACAGCTGAGATTGAGCTACAGAGGCAAAAAGGAAGAAATGGACAAGAGAAATAAGAAATATGAGGATGCTACAATCATAAGCACGACGAGAGAGGACTACATCAAGAGCACGACCCGGAGAGATAATAGAAGAAGATTGGTCAACATCTGGAATGAGAGGAATAACACCCCCCAAACAGAGCAGAGGCTGGCAGACCAAGTAAGGAACATAAAGAAAAAGAACTGGCTCTCCCCAACAGAAAGAGAAGAACTGGAAAGGGAAATGTCACACGACAACGAATTACACGAAGACGAACTGAGAGACGATGCCACAGAGCGACAGGGAGGATGAGGTATCAAACAACGACACACGAAGAAACACCGACGAAGTAACAGAGAGGACGGAATGGGTAGAAAAGATTAGACAATGGATGGAGCCAGATACAGAGAGAACAAAGATCCCCTCCATGAAAGCCTACAACACCAAGAAATGAGGGAGAAAACAAGTGAGGTCAATGAAAATACTGGGCATAATACAGACCACCAGTATCACAGAAACAAATAACTTGACATATGCAGGAGCAAGATTAGTAGCAGAACTGAATGGGAATTCGAACACCAACACACCACCAGCACAACCAACCCAACAGAAACCAAAACAGCAACCTCCTTGGAAAAGGCGCCTGGAAAAGCAAATCATGGTGATGAGATCTGACTTGAGTAAACTGAAAGAGATGGCAGAAAAAAGGCTAAGAAGCAAGAAAACAAGGAGGAACTCAACGAGAAATACAAAGTACAAGAGAGGGGATTAAACAACACAATAGAAGATGTAAAACAGAGGCTTAAAGGCCAAAGCACATAAGATCCAACGGTACATGAACAGGAATAAGGGATACCAACAGACAAACTATTCGGAACCAACCAGAAAAAGACTATACAGAAAACAACTAAGAGGGGAAGACAACCACCCAGAAATTCCTGAAGCCGAACCAAGTAAGAGACTCTGGGAAAACATATTTGAGCAATCCGGTATCACACAACAAACATGCAACATGGCTCCAGGAAGTCAAGGAAGAAGAAACAGGGAGAATAAAACAAAGATTCACAGAGATCACGACAGACACAGTCAGACACCAACTAAAGAAAATGCCAAACTGGAAAGCCCCAGGTCCCGATGAAGTCCATGGATACTGGCTCAAAAACTTCAAGGCCCTACACCCACGAATAGCAGAACAACTCCAGCATTGTATCTCAAATCACCAAGCACCCAAATGGATGACCACAGGAAGAACATCCTTAGTACAAAAAGACAAGAGTAAGGGAAATATAGCCAGTAACTACAGGCCTATCACCTGCCTACCAATAATGTGGAAGTTACTAACAGGTATCATCAGTGAAAGGCTATACAACTACCTAGAGGAGACAAACACCATCCCCCACCAACAGAAAGGCTGCAGAAGGAAGTGTAGGGGCACAAAAGACCAGCTCCTGATAGACAAAATGGTAATGAAGAACAGTAGGAGAAGGAAAACCAACCTAAGCATGGCATGGATAGACTATAAGAAAGCCTTCGACATGATACCACACACATGGCTAATAGAATGCCTGAAAATATATGGGGCAGAGGAAAATACCATCAGCTTCCTCAAAAATACAATGCGCAACTGGAATACAATACTTACAAGCTCTGGAATAAGACTAGCAGAGGTTAATATCAGGAGAGGGATCTTCCAGGGCGACTCACTGTCCCCACTACTCTTCGTAGTAGCCATGATTCCCATGACAAAAGTACTACAGAAGATGGATGCCGGGTACCAACTCAAGAAAAGAGGCACAGAATCAACCATCTGATGTTCATGGACGACATCAAGCTGTATGGTAAGAGCATCAAGGAAATAGATACCCTAATCCAGACTGTAAGGATTGTATCTGGGGACATCAGGATGGAGTTTGGAATAGAAAATGCGCCTTAGTCAACATACAAAAAGGCAAAGTACGAGAACTGAAGGGATAAAGCTACCAGATGGGAGCAACATCAAACACATAGATGAGACAGGATACAAATACCTGGAATAATGGAAGGAGGAGATATAAAACACCAAGAGATGAAGGACACGATCAGGAAAGAATATATGCAGAGACTCAAGGCGATACTCAAGTCAAAACTCAACGCCGGAAATATGATAAAAGCCATAAACACATGGGCAGTGCCAGTAATCAGATACAGCGCAGGAATAGTGGAATGGACGAAGGCAGAACTCCGCAGCATAGATCAGAAAACCAGGAAACAAATGACAATACACAAAGCACTACACCCAAGAGCAAATACGGACAGACTATACATAACACGAAAGGAAGGAGGGAGAGGACTACTAAGTATAGAGGACTGCGTCAACATCGAAAACAGAGCACTGGGGCAATATCTGAAAAACCAGTGAAGACGAGTGGCTAAAGAGTGCATGGGAAGAAGGACTAATAAAAGCAAGACGAAAGACCCAGAAATATACAGAGACAGGAGAAAGACAGAAAGAACAGAGGACTGGCACAACAAACCAATGCACGGACAATACATGAGACAGACTAAAGAACTAGCCAGCGATGACAATTGGCAATGGCTACAGAGGGGAGAGCTAAAGAAGGAAACTGAAGGAATGATAACAGCGGCACAAGATCAGGCCCTAAGAACCAGATATGTTCAAAGTACGATAGACGGAAATAACATCTCTCCCATATGTAGGAAGTGCAATACGAAAAGTGAAACAATAAATCACATAGCAAGTGAATGCCCGGCACTTGCACAGAACCAGTACAAAAAGAGGCATGATTCAGTAGCAAAAGCCCTCCACTGGAGCCTGTGCAAGAAACATCAGCTACCTTGCAGTAATAAGTGGTACGAGCACCAACCTGAAGGAGTGATAGAAAACGATCAGGCAAAGATCCTCTGGGACTATGGTATCAGAACGGATAGGGTGATACGTGCAAACAGACCAGACGTGACGTTGATTGACAAGGTCAAGAAGAAAGTATCACTCATTGATGTCGCAATACCATGGGACACCAGAGTTGAAGAGAAAGAGAGGGAAAAATTGGATAAGTATCAAGATCTGAAATAGAAATAAGAAGGATATGGGATATGCCAGTGGAAATCGTACCCATAATCATAGGAGCACTAGGCACGATCCCAAGATCCCTGAAAAGGAATCTAGAAAAACTAGAGGCTGAAGTAGCTCCAGGACTCATGCAGAAGAGTGTGATCCTAGAAACGGCACACATAGTAAGAAGAGTGATGGACTCCTAAGGAGGCAGGATGCAACCCGGAACCCCACACTATAAATACCACCCAGTCGAATTGGAGGACTGTGATAGAGCAAAAAAAAAAAAAAAAAAATAATAATAATAATAATAATAATAATAACAATAATAATAAATTCACACAGACAAACCAGTAGAAAACACCTACCAAAGCCACAATAAATTTTAAACAGCGGAAGATAGAGGTAAAGTACTTTGATGCAAATTCAATTCTGAATTTGCATTGCACAAGATGGAAGAAAGGTAACTAAAAAATACGAAAACACATCGGCGGCGCAAGATATACATAATTCAAGTCCCACTACCTCTCTCACGCAAGAATTATGTAAATCCCTCCATATTTTAGTTACAAGGTCATGTTAGCAGCGTAAAGCCAATTAATAATCCTGTAAGTACTTTAAAATTAATATTCGATAAAAATGTTTAAAGTGATTCCCTTCTACCCTAATCGTTCACTTCATGACTCTCGGCCAAAAACCCGCCCTCCCCAACAATAGGCTCTGAAATGGAGTTTCAAAACATAGACTCCTTCTGAATCCCAACTCGTCATATGTAACTGAAGTAAAAGCTGGCATATGTCTTATCATTACCCTGTTATACCACCAAGAGGATAAATTACGTTCCTAAACTGCGCTAAACCTTACTTGTAACTGAAAATAAGAAGCATAAAATCATTACTTGAAGTTGTTT
>NC_061106.1:13982885-14007885 GCF_015104395.2 Macrobrachium nipponense
TGCATATTTTCACTGCAAAGATTTTCAGGCAATAGCTTTTAAAATTAAAATCCGGCCCTCTGGTCAAAATACTGCCACTTATTTTCGAGTGGGCAGGCTCGTCCAGCAAGCTACTAGATCGAGTTGACCTACTTTGGTTTTTCTTCGCATCTGCTCCGCATTAATCTAAAGCCCTGCCCACGCAAGTTGCATTTCAGGCACAACACGAGACCAAACAACAAATGCGAGGGCAAAGGTCACGAGGTAGTCGTTCTTTAAGGCTCATCTGACTTTCGGTGGCACGGCTGTTCAAAAACACCGGTCTACAATGTATTGGGGAGTAACCCTTGTCAATAATAGTATTTCTTTCTTTCTCAAGAATCAAACAGACAAGCTCGTCTGTGCACGTTCATTTTTATTACATTACACGTTTTCTGTTTTATGTCGAGCAACTTTTCAACTTCCTAATATTCTGTCACCAACCCATGACCAATCAAAATTCAGCATACTAACCAACCCACCAATTGTAAAAGTCCCTCAAGCTATAAATACCTGTGCATCATGAATCTCAATTCATTCCCTTTCGTACTCTCATAGAAGAACGCCCAGTGCGTTGTCGACACGATAGAGGAAATGAAGCTCAGACAACAGAAATCTTTACATATTCTTGAGGGGGATGTGTTGCTTTTAACATCATTCCAGAGAAAGACCTCTTATTCATGCAAAGAAAACCAGTTAATACATTCGAATGTCTCTGAAATGAGGCACGAATATTATATAATCTTTAACTAACACTGGTATGGATACGAAAATTATGATAAAAAAAAAAGGGTAAAGAAAACCGCATGTGATGAAAAACACAACCGTAAATTTTATATCAATAAAATCGAATAGCTCATCGAATTCGCTTTCTACCGTAAAATTGATGGATGTATGCTAACTATCTAAATATTTCAGGAAATTCAGCGCATATAGCTTATCATTAAATGCCAGAAATATCACAGAACTGATAATATGTAAATCTAACTAGTATGAATTTATCTATGCACATACTAAAGTATGTATCACTTCCATGATGAATTATCCTGGGTGTAACGAAACTTCATTGCCAGAGATTGATCAGCACCATAACAAGAATTTTTATTATTCTCACCAAGACAACGACTTCTTTCAACCTACCAATGATATATATATATATATATATATATATATATATATATATATATATATATATATATATATATATATATACGTATATATATATATATATAATATATATATATATATATATATATATATATATGTGTGTGTGTGTGTGTGTATGTGTACACACACACACACATATATATATATATATATATATATATATATATATGCATGCATATGTAAAATATAGGTATATGAGGTCTTGGCAGTATTCGTTATCAGCTCTGCCATTCTTTTATGTTATAACCATTGAACGATTCCCAGGTTCAGTAAATAAAGTTCTTTTGGGACATTTACCTAGGAATTTATATTGAAAATCGAAGGCATACTTTGTGCGAACGCGCTTCTGGAGGAATTCCATAAAAAAGAAAAAAATTTAAATGAACATTGTTCGATACTTTATTATTTATCTATTTGATACTTGCTTCCAAAAGACTTACAACCTAATTGATTTTATGACACTGAATGTATTATATCTCAAAACTTAGTAACGAGAGGAAATTCATTTCAAATCTCTTGTCAAACGTTTCAGAAAATGGAATGTGAATCAGCCAAGCATTTGCTTAAGCAAACGTCGAAATAAACGAGCGGATTATGTTAATGGAGCGAATGAATATTAGAGATGATAAGAGAGCAATCCGGATTTAGTCAGATTTCGTATGTTTAAGCGCTTTGATATGCAGATGACTTTCATCCGTCAGCATCCTCAAAAACAATAGTCGGTTTTCGTCTCTTACTGATGGGAGAAGAAGATGGCACTGCGATCTCACAGACACCATTCATAGGCTTGAAACGGGATCAGGCACTTCGGTTTACTTTTTTTTTACCTCTATTATTCACTGTCACTGGTATTCTTGCTGAGAGCATATGAGAGATATTTTTTCTGCTGGCTTTTTCTTTCTTTTTGTTGTCATTTTTGTTTTTAAATAACTTGTTACTCGCGTCAAATAGCAACACTAAACTCTTTTATTTCATATATGAAAGATTTTTCTGATCTGTATTTTTCTCACTAAGAATACCATTATTTTTCTTCCCCGTCTTCTTTCTTCGCAGTTATTGTTATTGATAATGGAAGTCCTGCTACGTTGGCAGCATCGTTTAGAATAGCTTTTTGTGTCACAGGAATTATTGGAATAGCGTTTTGTATCACAGGAATTATTATTGTTTTGGAATAGTCGTTCGTGTCACAGGATTTATGATAAGTTCGGTCTCTTGGTGTCGCTCGGCAATGTGCTCTTCCTTTCTTTAATATTGTTCACGCTGCTTCCTTCCTTATCTATTCTTCATCATATAACCCAACTAACTGTTATTTCAATTTCTAAAGAATTTAGCAAATAATTCTTGCTAAAAATTGACGTTAGCAAATATTCTTGCTATTATAGGCTATTTTCTTGTCGGATTAATTTATATTGCTCTTTATTCCTTTCAACCATTAGCTGCTATCACTGTTTATCTTGGACATCGTTATAGTTTTTCTTACAAAGGATTGGTTACTGACATTTCTGTTCCGTTAAGCGTCATACAGTTATTCAGGTGGCACGAGGCTTTATCAATGACACTACAGTACTGTGACTGGTTCTCACTGTCATTCTTGATAGAAGTCTTAAGGCTGGCCACCGAATGAGTCTATTGGCTCCTTAGGTCACAATAAAACTCTGTCATGCTCACATCACACACATTCACTAGTGCAAATTTCTAGGCACTGATTCTTACCATGACCTACAACACTCACGCCCCCCCACCCCCGCCCCCACCCCCACCCCCACCCAAAGTTAAAAAGAATAAAAAAATAAATAAATAAAAACAAACGTTCCCAAGTCATCCGAGGGTAAATGACATTCATTGGCGATCATCCATCCTGGAAGATTCTCTTGCTGATAATTCCACGAAATCTAAAGTTTATTTCAGTCCTCCCAATATTTGCAGCACTGATAACTTAGATTTCCATTGCATGGATAAGCAAGATTACCGAATGATTAAAGTACGAAAACTGAAAATGATATTCTCTCTCATGGCAGTTCTACAATCTTAGCCTTCTGTAAAATTTGAAATACAATTAAACATCCTTCTCCTGACCAATTCTACAGGCTATTATAATGATTATCCGTATGTTTGAAGTTTTACACCGGCGGATCAGGCAATCTATTACCGAATCAGTTACCTTTAGCAAATTTGTTAATTATACGAAACGGGTATGAGAAAATGAGTACGCAATTATCCTGCTAGCAAAGTGAGTAAGTAATCACGTTAACTCCTAATACATCAGTCAGCAGGGTAATTACGAAAATGTTCATACTACCATCTAGTAATTTATTTGATTAACTTAAAAAAGAACATAAATGCCAACTCAGTTCTGAGGAAAAATATTTAACAATTTATTTGGGAGTTAGTTTTCACTGGTCTCACTGACAGACAATTTGTAAATGCTTTCTTTCAGCACGTTTTCATGCTATCTTTTCTTGCGTTTTATCGGGCAATAAGATGATACCAAGTGAATTATCAGGTTAATGCTCACGAGTAAATGCAGATTAATCAGATTAATTAGCTAATCAGTAAACCAAACTAAAAAGTGAGTAATCAATCAAAACCTAAGTTAAGTCATGATTCATGACGATAATCAAAAATGTAATATTAAACAAACTGTTGGTCAAGCATTTATCCTAAGATTTGATGATTTCGTCATTTAACTGGTCCTTGTGCAGTTAGTCAGACGGTCCCCCACCACTCTCCCCCCACCCCCTTTTGCACACATAACGCCCCCCCTCCCCCCACAAAAATAATAATTTAACGAAATCAAAAGTTAGCACCAACTAGTCAACAACAACCCAGGTGACATTTGTATAATCTGCCTAAATAAACTTTTTATATCTGATCGCGTTCAACCTTCAAAGGTCTGTGGTACTTGACCCTTTTTACGTTATTCGCATACATTTTGTTTCCCTCCTCCATTTACTGGACTAACCTTGGCACTTTAAATAACATCCGTAAAGTCGAACAGCAAAAACACCGAAGTACTGCATTCGCAATACTCGCCCACACCGATATAAAGTAAAAGTATTGATAATCTGGTCCATGGCCAGCGCAAGGTCGTATTTGCTCTGCAGTTGGAGTAAAAAAAAAAAGGGAGGGCAAAACGATGCTTAGCACATCTAAAACGAAGCGTCCAAAAGCGACTCACTTCTGTAAACTGAACAGAGCTTCGAATCTATTCGATTCATGGAAGATTTATTCGCTTCCTTCGACTTAATGGACAGTTCGAAACAAGTGAATGCATGCGAGCTGAATGCTTTAGATCACCGAGTTCAAAGCGGTTTTTCAATACGCTTTTAGTTTTCATATCACGTTTTGTGATTGAAAACGTGTTAATGTTTATTCAGAAAATAATAGGGGTATACGTCATTAAGATGTACTGTATTTTACGGATTTACGTTCTAATTCTCTTTTCAGTATTATTTCTTTGTGAGATAAGGAATCTGGAAAAGGCGAGATGAGACTCGAACGCTCGGACTTCTTGTCAAAACAAATCTATAATGGAACTCATTTGTGTATATGAAAAATTGTTTGGAATAGAAAATTATGTGTTTCAATGATAAAAAAACAAATGATACAAATATATTAAGGCGATGATTACACACACGCACTCACAACTCTCTGAATATGCAAGTGAATTTCCAAGGATTATTTATACCCGTTCATACAAAATATAATAGTGAAAATTCTAAAGCAAAAAATATGATCTACAAACACAACATTATCTGTATGTACAATTAAATCTGTACTCTTGCAATTCCTCACCACCTATTTCTCGGAAGTTCTGACAAAAAAATAACTTTTCTCCTCTTTACAGTAAGTAAGACCTACAAGCCAAAACATTAGTTTGCATCACTTCACTCCATACTATCTTGTTATGACTAAACATCGCTGATGATTAAATGATTATTTTAGGTACCCTCTCTCCGGCAATATAATTATTGTTCATATCTACTAATATAATCGTTTGAGATAAATGCAATAGGTATCATGCATGCAATTATTATTTTTTATATATTTGTAATCAACTGAAATGAAAAGCACTTGAATTTGGCATAGCGTACATACATACATTCTTTATATATATATATATATATATATATATATATATATATATATATATATATATATATATATATATATATGTATGATATATATATATATATATATATATATATATATATATATATATATATATGTGTGTGTGTGTGTGTATATATATATACATTTTTATGTATATATATATATATATATATATATATATATATATATATATATATATAATATATATAATATATGATTACTTCTCGATACAGAGGGGATGGCGCCGAAAATATTAGATTTCCTGCTATCAGTAAGCGTTTCTGGATTGGGGTACTGAGCCTATGACCACTTTTTAAAACTTGATACATCATCAGAAGCAAACCGGGGTTGCGCTTTGATACTTCATCAGAGAACCGGGGTTTCAAGCGCAGTCTATATATATATAAATATATATATTATATATATTTATATATTATATATTAATATATATATAGTATATTATATATATATTATATAATAATATATATATATATATATATATTATACACACACATATATATGTGTGTGTGTTTGTGTATGTATGTATGTTATGTATGTATGTATGTATATGTGCTTTGTACGTATATATATGGATGCCTCTGCTTTCATATAGGGACACTTGATACTTTATCCAAAAGCGAAGGCAATCTAGAGTTACGTGGAATTATTGACGTGAAATCGCTCCCTTCAGTGAGATTTTATAACGTACCCTATTTCAATAGTAATAAAAAAAACGAGAAAAAAAAGAGAACTTTTAGGGAAATTGGCTATTTTCTCTCCTTTTTTTATCACAGAACAGAGGGAGAGCGTGCGAACAACACCAAACCTAAAAAATAAAACCGAAAAATGTATGTATAAATGTGCAGTATATCTAGAACACCCCGCTTTCAGGGGATCTCCCAGTTTCATGTTTACATCGATATTCAAATTCTTTTCGAAACGAGAAAACGGAATTTTTTTTCCTCTGCCAATTTACGACTGCGTTAATATTTCTTTTCTAGTCTTTGTGTTCAACGTGGGGGTTCTTTGTATACTTTTAAATTTCTCTCAGTTAAATTTTTTTCTTGGTTCCCTCGTTTGGATCTGTTAAACCTCTCTCTCTCTCTCTCTCTGTTACGCAATAACAATATGTCTATTTGTCTGAACCCTTATTACTCACACCCAACTCTTAGCCCCCTTTCCCCCAACCCCCAATCCCACCCCGCCCCAGTCCCCTTCCTTCAAAATCCCTGACAAACTTCTCGCATCTCAAGAAAAACCGTCAGTTTTCCGTGACACATCTCGTGAGGCGACTGCCAAACAAATATTTCGTTTGATGCAGAGTACATCTTGATGTTGGTTTTACGCTTTTCACAATCTTTCATTGAATTCATATTTCACATTTCTCTGTTATTACATAATTAGGAAACGGAATGTTCTTTTTGGGATTTGATGAAGATGTTGCCGATAATAATAATAATAATAATAATAATAATAATAATAATAATAATAATAATAATAATAATAATAATAAAAAAAAAAATAATAATAATAATAATAATAAAATATAGCTGTTCCCGCGGCATTCTTACTCACCTGGACGGCCTAGAATACCAACCACACAGATAGGGGGTACCCAAGCCAACACCCATCTCCAGCCAGCAACGCCTCCGAGACAGATTCTGTCACCAACCCATGACCAATCAAAATTCAGCCTACTAACCAACCCACCAATTGTAATAACCCCTCAAGCTATAAATACCTGTGCATCATGCATCTCAATTCATTCGCTTTTGTACTCTCATAAGAGAACGCCCAGTGCGCTGTCGACACGTTAGAGGAAATAAACCTAAGACAACAGAAATCTTTATACGTCCTCATGTAACTTAATATACCAGCTACATGTTGATGAAAAGAAAATTGTAAGACGAATGGAGAAAACGCGGGAAGACTTTATACAGATTAAATGCAGTGGAAACAGCTATAATTTTTCAACGCTACTGACCTTAGAGGTCTCCTCACAAATAATAATATAATAATAATAATGTTCATATCTGAGGTCCTTTAGATATCCGATATTTCCGTGAAAGCAGCCTTTAAGGCAAATCACAAACAGACTTCTCGTGCACTGCACTTGAGCGATGAAAACTTATTCCCTTACGGGTTTGCAAAATTTAAAATGATAACTGGTTTTCAAACTGATCTTTTCTTGTCATATTTAGGAAGATTTTATGTTCTTGGAATATTTTACTTACATAACGTTCATAAATGATTGAATGTTACATTTAAATTGATCATTCTGACAGATATTATAGATTCCTAATGCTTTCCATACTATTCACCGATATGTTTTCTAAACGAGAAAAGGTATTTAGAACTTCACCCCCACGTCACATACCATGAAACGTACTTTGGTGAATTTGAACTAACATGAATTAGCATTGAAAACTGTCCATAAGAAAAGGGCCTCAATGTTTTACCCATAAATAAGGTTTATGAAAACCGTAAATTTTCTAAAAGGAGGCCGCTTCTCAAACAAACAAACAGTACGCCTACTAAAGATTCCATTTAAGATCCACCAGTCCCAGGGCCCATCCCTCCTAAAATCCCAGCTCCAAACGAGTGAGATTTCATTTCATCAAAAAAGCCGGAAAATGACAAATTGCAAAATGGCATCCGCCACCATTGGCCGTCATCAAAAATAAGAAAACACGAAGAGAATCCCAGATGCGACGGCTTTTGAGTCGGACCGAAATTTTCCCTGGAATATTAAAACGTTCCTTACCGAAAATGAAAAGGAGAAGGGAAGGGAAGGAAGAAGAAGAAGAAAGAATGAGAGTGAGAGTAGAGAGAGAGGTAGGAGAGGAGGTGAGGAGAGAGAGAGAGAGAAAGAGAGAGACATAGACAGAGAGACAGAGAGAGAGGAGAGTCTTTGACTGCATCTTCAACTCTACCTCCGGGCTCTCTCTCTCTCTCTACTTTTTTAATATAGCTCGCTTTTCATGGAGTTCGACAATTTCATCTGGGATGACCGGATCCGTTCAAACGAGAGAGAGAGAGAGAGAGAGAGAGAGAGAGAGAGGAGAGAGAGAGAGAGATAGGGGGGGGGGGGACAGGATCTCCAAGCAGCAGTTTTTTTTTTTACATTCCGACAATTTTTGCTGTCTCTCAATCCTCCCCAGTTCATGCATTTGCACTCTTCTCTACCAAAATTACCATTCAACCCACGCCGTCAAAAATGACTGTAATATAAGAGAGGTCTGGACGGAGAGCCCCGACCCAAGTGACATAACTTACTTTCCCAGAGCTCTGACCATTATTATCATCATCATCATCATTAAAAAACAAAAAAAAGTTATTATATTATTATTATTATTATTATTATTATTATTATTATTATTATTATTATTATTAAAAAAAAAACCACTTGATTCCTCCTCGAAAAAACTGACTCGTGCTAATTATGCTTGAGAAACTATTTTGGCAAATATTTTAGCATCCTGAATCAAGTCTCACTTTTTTTATCTAGATATTGTGCGGAAATCAAGTCTCACTTTTTTTTTTTATCTAGATATTGTGCGGAAATCAAGTCTCACTTTTTTTGTCTAGATATTGTGCGGAAATCGTCTCCCTTTTTTTTATCTAGATATTATGCGGAAATCAAGTATCACTTTTTTTTTATCTAGATATTGTGCGGAAGTTATAAATAAAAGCGTCGGCTGGTCTAATTCGTTTTCAGTATACTGATTAACCTTTTAAATAGGGAAATCTCTTTCTTCCCTTTGTTTGTAACTGGTTGATAAGGGATGCCCATTATATAATCTATACTTACTACCATCGGCCTTGATTATTACACACACACACACACACACACACACACACACACAAGGCAGATTCAGCACTTGGATTAACCAAAAAAGAAAGGGAGAGGACTTAGGAAATTAATTCATTGCAGACGAATCAATTGGTTCAGCTGGATCCCAATCGCAGTTTGAATAAAGCTGTTCACTATTCAATCGTTCAAGTTCTTTGATGAATACATTCGTGTACTCCTCCCTCTCCATCACTTTTAATACGGAAATGTTCATGTATAGCGTTGATATATTGAATAATACACATGCAACAATAACGAACGAAAACTGAAAGAAAAAAAAAAGTCAGAAATATTTTACGATTCCAGTTGCGTTTTAAGAAGATAAAATATTTCATACAACAATATATTGCCATACCATTGCTAGGTTATAAACATTGCATAATAAAATATCTGACAGTGAAGAGGTTATAAAATGCGAAGTAACATATTACCCCGTTAATTACCGTGAAATTATATTTTCGTCACTTCCGCAGAGTTTTGCTGCAGTCTGTTCGTAATTCGGGGATCATTTTTGTACTAACTTTGGCAATTAATCCTCCACGGAGAAAGTAATTGGGAAACAGCAATAATTCACTCAGCTCCGTTAAGTGACCATCGTGCTGATATAATGGATTAAAAATCCCCCATGGCAGCATAAAAAGGAAATGCAGCTTATGCCTTTCTACATACAAGAAGAAAAGCAATACCACAACAACAGCATCAGCAGCAGCAAAATCGACAAAAACATCAGCAAAAACAAAGACAACAACAATAATAATTTCTACTATATAGTACTTCTTCGCCTATTTACTAAGCACTATACATGATTTAAAACAGAATCATAATAACTATAATCATTCTTAGTACAATACCCCTTGTCGTCATGGTATGCTATATGAATTAGTAATTCACCGTTGCGCTCGCATAAGCAAGACAGACTTCACATTTTGTATACATCTCAGCAGATCCCTGTCCATCAAGTGAGCTCCAGGTTTGTTTGTTTGTTTGTATGGTGTTTTACGTTGCATGGAAACAGTGGTTATTCAGCAACGGGACCAACGGCTTTACGTGACTTCCGAACCACGTCGAGAGTGAACTTCTATCACCAGAAATACACATCTCTCACACCTCAATGGAATGTCCGAGAATCGAACTCGCGTCCACTGGGGGTGGCAAGCCAAGACCATACCGATCACGCCACTGAAACGCTAGCGAGCTCCAGGTGACAACGTCTTTCACAACTTTACAGGTTACAGAAACATCAAAACTAAAGTATAATCGTATTTAATCAACATTTCTGTGCTAAAATAACTTCTACCTTAACTGCTATCTCAAATTGCTTTCTTTTTTCTTTCAGCTGTTTGTGAAGGTTCACCAGCAGAGGTAGGTTAAATACCCATTTTGATTCTTCTTCGTTTCAATATTCACTGAACACGTTTTACTCTATTTGCTTCCTTATTAAAGTTCCAGTGAACTGGTGGCAATATTTCGGTCTCCTGTGAAATTAGTTTACATTATTTATGTGCACTCTCATCCCAATCTGTATGTTAGAAATAAGCGAAAATACTAAAAATAAAAAATAAAATCATTTAAGGTAACATGTTGAAGAGTGAGAACCTTTTGCACGTATGCATGAAAGATATGAGTGCACACGCACTGACCGTCCTCAGGAGTCCCCATTAGATTTTCTAACAGGAGTAGTATGGATCAATAGTGTAAGAGCTATTTCCAAGAATATTCTTCAAATACGTGCATAGTTTAAGATTCAGAGCCACACCTACAATCAATGACAAAACTACACGTACATTTTTACTCAGAAGTGTGACAAAGAAAGAACCCCAGAATCGAATATCTGCCAGCTAGAGAACTTAGATGGTTTTATTTGCCTGTTTTATTTGCCTACACGCACTAGGTCTAAAAAGTATATATAGCTAAAATATACAACTAAAATATCTGATTAATATTTAGCTGGACGACCCACAAAACCATGGCTTACTATTTATTGCTATCAATTAAAGAAATGACCTAGGACGTAACTAGAGTCAAAAAAAAAAGAGAAAAAAAGAAAAAAAAGGCTATTTAAAAATCATTATGCCAATCGACGTGGCCGTAAATACCAGCAAGCCTGTCAGTCACGCAGATCAAATTATGGATCTCACTGGCAAGTCATACTTTTACGGTTCGCTCTAGATAGACAGAAGAAATGATTAATGTTTAACTAAAAGTAATGCCTAAAAATACTGTCATGTACAGTATGGAACAACAAACAAAAGTATTTAGTACCTGCGTTTGTAAAACAAAGGGACCTTGTAAGTCAAATATCAACAAAAAATAATGAACTTGCTACTACCAACGTGGTTTCTCTGCATTTCAATAATGCATGACAGAAAGTCATAATTATGTCCATGATAAATAATACTGAGTATTGCAATTGCACGGATTAATAACGGTTGTGCAATAAACTTACTAAATTGAGTAATTTATCTACCTTTATTGGCACTACTAAACCGTTGTTTAGCAACACCAATAAATAACTCGTAACAGCTTGAAAATCGATTTTTTATGAAACTAATTTTAGAATGCTAACCATTAGGAATAGCGCTATGTCTATATCGGCCACCACAATTAAATAGCTTGATACCTCCATCCTCGATAAAAAAAAAAACAATCGCACTGCTTCAAATATATGGTGATTAAACAACAGATAAAATTTTGTGTTTTTTTTTGTATGAACTCGAAGTGGCAACAGCAACAAAAATTAAACTTTACTCTTGAAGTCCTTCACTCAAGAGAAATAACGTAAGCTTGTTTAGGCTCTCAGTTTTCCGCTTATTTTCAGTGCCATTCCCTGTCAGTGAAATACAACTTTGCTGGAGTAAAAGAAAGTCTTTGAAGATAAAGGGAGTTTAGTTAAAAGACTTTCTCTATATCCGTAAAATGAAAACTGATCATTTTTCTCTGGAAAATGCCACCGAGTCATGGAAATGTCTTGTAATTCCAGAATATGTTTGCTGTTTGAGCATTCCATGAAATAATGAACAATTTTGAAAAAATCTACAACACCAAGGCCGTTTACAATTTATGTATGGATTTCTCTTTCCCAAAAGAGATATTTTGTCGAAAGCGCCCAAGTTAAAATGAAAATCATGTCTATAAGCCCTAGGATATTTTACATTTACATAAAAAATGCTTATATCTGACTTTGCACAACATATTCATAGGCATTCCAAAAGTAGCTGATTTCAGAAATCATTTATTCAGTTATTTTAGTTTCAATTTCTAAGAAAGGATATTTTGGAATAAGAATAAACTAATTTAATCATACGGGACGTTCCTTACATTTAAAATCCTACACACATGTGACACAACAGAATTGGCCTACATGATATACGAATATAATCACTATGACAACATCAACAAACTTGAACATTTACAACTCAATGATCCCTCAAGTTGGAGTATTCACTGGTCTAGCTAGGTGGTGACCTTATAACTAGTTTTCTCAAACAACAGGTTATATCTTATCCTCTATAATATGACCTTCCATAATTTAGTGCTTATCTTTTCACTTTTTTGCTCCAAAACCTCATTTATTGATTCAGTTGTAGCCAGCTAACCCCTCCCAACAAACCCCTCAGCGCGCGAAACGGGCGTACACAAGAAACACAGCACACGTCACTCATGTTTTGTATAAATATTTTCATTCAAAATATTATGTTAAATATATCATTATTACCAGATGCATTACAATGCGAGCCTTTCAGCCATATATACCATAGCTTCATTCAATTTATATGTATCTTTCCTTCCGTCATCAAACACAAGTGATTGTGTCGTGACTGTTGTAGTTCGCATCGCGTAAGGCACTACATTTCCGCCCGCAAGAATTTTGACCTCTGTTTGTTGTCTGAATAAAAATCGGTTTTACTATTATTTGGTTATTAATATTCCATTTAGTTACATGTTGAAGATACACATTACCAAGTTCTTGGTCTTTGTGCTTGTGTGTAAACACATGTACACATCTATAATGATACTAATAAAATCTATGCTTGAAATTTTTATTTATCTTAAATCTTATGAAAATGACCACTTACAACTATTTAGTTAATCATCAGGTTAAAATACTGACCTATTATTAGGCTAACCCTACCATCCAGCTCTCCTGTAAGTCTACATAGCTGTGACATACAGCACTCGTCTTGCCTCTGTGTTTACGATATAACCCAGTGATTGTTTTTAACATCTGAAAGTAATCTCCCAGCCACTATAATTATGCTAGAGTGGGATCCAATTAGGTCAATTTCTCGTTCTTAAACGAAAACTCATAATCAAGGTTTGTCGTAGCCAAAAAATAAATAATGAAAATAATGTGAAACTCGGTAATGTTATATAGAAATCCCCTAAATAATAAAGTATTTGCTTCCACAAAGACTAAATATGGCATCATACGCTTAAATGTTATTCACTAACTTAAAGATGAAGCTGATAATGTCAGATTCCACGTTCCCTGTTATTTTAGGAAACCTGATTTCAGCTTCCCCATGATATTAGAGTAAAAATCTTTTTTGAATTTTTTCCACTGAGGTTGCACAGCCGAGATTACAAGACAGAGAGTTTCACCAGACTGCTCTGTATATGGTAATATTACACACTCAAGCATAAGCACAAACTTACACACACATATATATATATAGTATATATATATAGATATATATATATATCTATATATATATATATATAATTATATATATATATCTATATATATATATATATCTGTGTGTGTAAGTTTGGCTTATGCTTGAGTGTGATAATATTACCATAAATACAGAGAAGTCTGGTGAAACTCTCTGTCTTGTAATCTCGGCTGTGCAACCTCAGTGGAAAAAATTCAAAAAAGATTTTTACTTACACACACAGATATATATATATATATATATATTATACACATATGTTACATAAAGAGGGGGATAATGACCATCTCGTTAGATATATATACACGTATAAATGCGTGCGCCTAAATGCATCATCCTCAATAAAGCTTTTCATCTGTATATAGTGAAAATTAAGCATTACTTTTTACAGAAACCTTGAGTCAGTTCACTTCTGCCGCAAAACTAGTTTTACCTACTACAACCTTGCGCTCATTCCCTCCAATCCTTCTAATTGCAGACTACACGTTTCCGATATTGCTAAATTCTTCCGTCCACTCCGCACGACCAAACTACCTCGGAAAATTCAGATTCTCTTTCTCTCATCATATGCACACATACAGTATACAAGAGAGAGAGAGAAAAAAAAAACTTGAAGGGAAGACGTCATTGCAATGATACTGCATGTGATCTTGCCAAGTGCATGGACAACGCTCTCCACTTTAAAACTCTAACTCTCCGCTTTTACTGACTGACATGGCCCTTGTAACGTAGGATAGGAAGGTAGAAAAATAAAAAAAGCTAAAAATATACCACACGTACAAAGAACATTTCTCAAATATATCTACATTTCAAACGCCTTTCAGATAAATTTGCAGTTTGTGTTTTGCTTCTCTGCATATCTGAAACCTACGAATGCAAGTTTCGTGTGCATTATAATTTATAAAATGATCAATAAACATGTTAAAAAATGTATGTCTTATATGCAACGGAGTTTAGATGTCGCGTGTGACAAGAAAGAGGAAAAATTCTGGAACGCCAGTTTGAAATTCATAATATGAGCAACTTGTTAAATGTGGAAATTTTCTGAATAATTTGGTTGAGTATAATGTCTCCTGGAGTTATGCATAAAGCGACAGGGTAGTGACTATTGAGTGATATCACTACCACTACTTCTCCCATTCAGAGAGAGAGAGAGAGAGAGAGAGAGAGAGAGAGAGAGAGAGAGAGAGAGAGAGAGAGGGGGGGGGGCGCTGGGCAGGGGGTGTGTATGGCCAATATAGTCTTATTCGAAGAACATATAGGTATAAGCTTTGCATTTAACTTCTTACAGACAACCTGAAGTATCAAGGCAAGGGACGGACAACCTGACATTTTGACCTTCAGCAGTTCATTAAGACTATGCAGAAAGATGTCTCCTCATTAAAAAGTTAATTTGGTTTTCACTTTGTAAAACCTGCAGTAATGACACAATCCGATTTTAGTAAGGCCAGTTTTTTTCTTCTTAATGAAGCAATGTGCTTGGCAACAAATAAACGATAAATCTGATTATGATATTGTTTATTGATCAGTACAACGTGTCCATATAGTTGCCAAAGCGTAAAGTTTGTTATTAACAACAATAAAATAATAATAAATATCATTACCACATTCAAGACCTAATGTATGAGGATTTATATTATCATAATTATTAGTGCTAAGCCTCGTATACTTTGGGGGGATTTGAATAAACCGAGCCTATGAAAAGATAGAGCATGAAAAAAACAGAACAATGATGGAGCATCTACAGATTCAAAGCAGCCCTTTTGTCACTATGGAAAAATATAGTGCATAAAACATATTCCGGCCCATCACCACTACAGCATAGAAAGAGTTTATCTATCATTTAGCTAAATACCTCGGGTTAAGTCAACAGCACCGGGTTAAAGGAATTTAACAACGATTTGTTATCATAATTACCAAAGTTGTAATGAACGGAGTGCTGAATTTCCCACTACCTTCTTCCAAATGAACACTCCACGTATATTCTTTGGAAGTTTGATTATCAAGTTAAATTGCCCCCGTGGATTGTTCCATATGAATAAGGTTCATGTTGTTAATAATAATAATAATAATAATAATAATAATAATAATAATAATAATAATAACTTTATAATATCCAACTAGCACCTTCAGTTGGTTGACACCTATATAAATTTAAGCACAATAATTGAACAGTGACATAAATGGTAAAAGGTCGATGAGAATGCCAGAGGAAAAACAAAACCTGCACTACTTTTTACCCATGTCAAAGTCAAACAGGCTCCGTAGAACATGTTAGTACAATGCAAAGCCAACGACATCAAGTTCTAAGCGCCCATAAATGGATTTCCTTCCGAACGCTCAACATCAAACCACTTCAAAGAGTTGAGTGAGCCAAGTTTGCAGAAAGCCAGAGAGTTAACTGAAACACGGATGATGACACTAAATAAATGGAAGTTTGGTACATGTTTCCCTTTTTATCAATTTTTATTCAGAAAATAGTTTAATATTAATGAACACAAATTAAACTCTAAATGATAAGAACTTCAATTAAAGGGTGTCATAATGTTAAATACAGTTAAATATGAAGGTAAAACATATCTGAAAGCGGCAGAGCTATAACAGAACATGGCTGAAACATGCTACTGTGCACCAATACTTGTGAGTTTCAATTCTGGCAAAAGGTATCTCTCTCTCTATCTCTCTCTCGCACGTACACACACACATACACACATATATATACACACTAAAGAATTAAGCTCGTATTTTTCAGAGGCTAAATAGTTCCATAAAACAGCTTCAAACTCGTGATCTGATCTATGAATTTTAAATCTACAAACAGTATAAATAGTTATTATTATTAAACACTCGTTACATTATTTTTCCTAATGTACATTATTTATATCGATTAGAGCGAAATTACTGCTCTGTATCGAAAAATAAATTTTCAAAGCAACGCCACATTTAACTTGATATACCGGATTTAATTCGCGTTTGTAAAAGGTATAATTACATAAATTTTACGGTTTGGATTATAGCTGTTGTTTTATTTATGTTGCCAAAATAAATGCAGACTTTCATCACTAACATACTGTACTTCATAATATTTTGAAATGTACTTCATAAATAATATTTTGCGGCAAAGAACAATCACGACCTCAAAAATGTGATCACAAAACCATACCTGTGTGGTGCAGAGCTACACAAAATGCATTTTTTAAAAACCTGCATAATGAATTATATTAATATGAAATAAAACTGAACGACACACTTTATATACATATATTATATATATATGCATATATATATACACACACACACAGAAACACACCGGATTCTTTCAATATACCTATAGGGCTGCAAACATCACCCCCCTTGCTACTTGATGAATTTTTTACCGTTCATGGCGGCGAGAATGCTATTTCCTTTTCCGGCCTTCGACAGGTATGGATGGTATGGTTGGGTTTACAGCGGCCCTATGAAAATGGAATAATTTGTTAATCACTCCTGTGCTTGTGGTATATTAAAATTATTTCACCCAAAACCATTGGGACTTCCCACGCAAGCAATGTCCAGGCTGTATTGCTCGAACAGTGATAACACGCGTCAATTAAAAGATAAACTTGAACCATGCAGTTGCTGTTGGTCTAAAGAAAGGTTGGTTATTCGAGCCTTGCTGGGTTTTTTTTTTTTGTTTTTTTTTTTTAACTTTTTTATTAGAAAATATTACATGTCATTTACATAAGTAAGGTATTACAAAATATTACAAAATATTACAAATTGAACACCTACAATATTTACAAATTACTGATTTTATTTTTTATTATTAACTAGACTTTAAAACTTTTTTTCCTTAACACTATATATTAATTGTGATATTACTTACAAAATTAAATACTGGCTATTTAAAAACAGTAATTAATGTACTCTATTGTGAAAATATTTTTATTCTTTCTTTGTAATTGTTTCTTTATAGCCACCTATCATAACAAATTTGCTTTTAATAAAGGCATCTGTTTCCTCTTTTTGTGTAATGTTTCTTTTTGACTAACCCAAACAGCATATAAATACCCTACAATTAATACAGTGGCACTATTAAGATCCTTTTTAGTCCTATAATTTTGAAACTAAACATTAATGTTTTCAAAACATTATCTCTATTTATTTTACAAGTATTGAATAGCACACTTTTGAAATACTCCAATGATGTTTTTTAATGTGACTAACAAAAGTAAAAAAATATGCAAGGTGTATTCAACATCTTCAACAATGATCACATCTATCACTGTTTTGATATTTTAACATTTTAGCCTGTTTTGTTGGTCGTTTCCAATGTTCCCATGTGGCAATATTTTAAAGGCAAACTCCCTTTCCATGATACCATGAAAGGTTTGTTTATGCTCTCCCATACCATTTTCCCAGTCCAAAAGTGGATAACTCTCTTCAATTTTTGGTGCATTTTCTGGCCTTATAAATTTTATAGCAGTCTTACTATTCAAGTTTGGGAATTTTTCATGCCGAGAAACTTTCCTGTATGACATCAATTGCTACTGAGTAAAAATGATGTTGATAAAAATGAAATTTCATTAATTTCCTTCAAATCTAACAAGAAGCTTATTCTCATCTTGCAATAGAACATTGCTCAAAAAAAAACCTATATCCTTTTTAATATCACTCAAAGCTGTCGAACTGAAAATCGCTAATGATTTAAAAAAAACATTTATTATTATTCCCAATCCACCTTTTTCTTTAGACAAACAAAGAGTCTCTCTGCTTACAGGATGGTAAGTACCCCTCCAGACATACCGGAAAATATGCATATTTATTTGAGCAATGTATTTTTTTTGATGGAGGCAAGGTGTGAGAATATACCAAACTTTGGACAAAACTAGAGAATTAATAATAATAGCCTTCTGGAAAATAGACAGTTGTCTTGGACTAAGCATAGCTACTGATATTTCAATATTTTTAGCAAGGCGAGACCAATTCTCTTCACACGTCATCTCAAAATCATTATAATAAACCATACCAAGAATTTTTATACTTTCAACAGTTTTTAACCAACTGAGAGGCCAGGTGTTTTCGGTTCTCCCATTTACCAAACCCAAATTATACTAGTTTTTGTCCTTGTTTAGCTGTGCACCTGTCGCAATTTCAAACAATTTGATTTCTTCATAGCACTCTCTAACTGAATCATCAGTTGACAAAATCATAGATAAATCATCTGCATAACCCTGCAGACATATATTTACACTGTTAGGTAGGCTTGGCCCTATTATCTTGTTGTTACTCTTCATTGCCCTATATAAAGGTTCTTGAAATATACAATATAACAGCATTGACATCGGGCAGCCCTGTCTTACAGATCTTTTAATACTAAAGGGGAACCATAAACCCATTTACAAAAATACGACTTTTACAATCCTTATACAAAACTCGAACTAGGTCCACAAATTCCTCTGGTAAACCAAATTTAAAAAAAAAAATCTTCATTATTTTAAAAAACAAAATCCATATTTACCCTATCAAATGCTTTAGACCAATCTAAGCTTAAGATTGCCAAATCTAGACAGTTTTGTTTTGCATGAAAAATTACATCTCGAATCGTATTATTACAATTCACAATTGACCTTCCTTTCACTGCACAATATTGTTCCGGGGAGATAATCTTCTCAGTAACACATCTCAATCTGTTTGCTAAAACTTTAGCAAAGATTTTATAGTCCACATTCAGTAGGGTTATAGGTCTCCAGTTTTGCCACCACGGATAAATCTCCTGTTTTAGCTAATAATTTTTATTATACCTAAGGATTGACTATCTGACATGCATTTCATAGTTGCAATGAATTTGAACACCTCCATTATATCAGATTTTATTATACACCAAAACTTTTTGTAGAATTCTATAGGAAGCCCGTCATATCCTGGTGATTTACCTTTACACATACTCTTGACAGCATCGAAAACCTCAGCTTCCTCTAAATCTCTGCTCAACAAATGTACATCATCTTGGTCCAAACTAGAATTACAGAAGCTAAGAAAATATGTCTTGACTTTTTTTCCTGACCTGAGACCATACTAAATAATCTTTCAAAATGCTCTTGAATAAAAGCAGATATTCCCTCTGTACTTTCTATAATGGAACCATCTGGTTGTTTTTATGCTGGTAATGCTAGTATGATTTTTCTTTTTTTTCAGCACCAAGTAGATGTCACACATTTTTTCACCCATTGTAAAGATCATTTAGTTTGGCTCTTATCTTTATACCCTCTAAAATTTCATTCTGGATGTCACAAATCCTATTTTTGAGAAGCTTAATATTGTCATAATTTACACTAGTTTTGTAGTTTATGTCCATAAAGATGCCGTAATCTTGTTTTGTAGCAAGTTCAGCAAGCCATACTTTTCTTGTGATATCTTTTTTACATAATTTGACAAAGAATGTTTTACACTGTAATTTTGCCCAGTCCCACCATACAAGTAATGTTATCAAATGTACCTTTTTTCCTGCTTTATAAACTGCCATACATGCATAAAATTTCCATCAGTTTCATCAGAATCTAAAACTTTCACATTTAACTTCCAATACCCTGTGCAAATTACATGCGTGTTAATTCTTAGCCTCAAACAACCATACTGTGGTCTGAAACTTATTGGAACAGTGTCAGCAGATATTATATTATCAAATAACTTGACAGTATACATCCTATCTATCCTTGATCCATAGTTTTTCACGTATATAAGTGTACTCTGGTATTCTGTTTGAGAATTTGTAATTATCTTTCAAGGCAAGGTTTTTCACAAGAGTACTCATAGACTTAGACAACAAGGCTTTGTTATTATTACTGCAATCTCTTGTGCTTGTTATGCAGTTGAAGTACACCCCAAAGATTAGATAATCATTATTATGTCCTCAGGTAGTGAAAAACATTTAAATTTCATTTCTAAAGAAGTCTTCCCTTTCTGCAGATTTACTTGTACCAGACGGAGCATACACATTTAGGACAGTTATAATACATTTATTGTAACATATTCTTACACCCCCGCCAACAAATTCCTTCCATTAGTGGTCCTGTTCCTTAGTTAAAAGTTTTACACTTGTTTTATTATTTATACATATCATTGTACCTCCTTTTAAATTGATTGATGGATTAAACACTATACCTTGTAAAATGAGCGAGATAACTCAAAACTGAAAAATCTTTAACATTATGCTCTTGAATTAACAGGATATCAAATTTTATAGTACATGATAAGAGACACAACCTTCATTTGCTTATTTACCTCATTTAAGCCATTAATATTTAAAGTGGCAACAGAAAGAGCCATTATATCACCGAAAATTAAACAATTAAATTTTCTTTTTCTTTGACAACCTACCTTTCCCATTCATTTTTGCTTCCCTCCTTTTTTCTTTGGTGGATTTTCCTTTAGTGAACCTTAATTTACCTACAGTTTCTAGGTCTAAATTCCACTGACTTTCTGACATCATGTTTGAACCTTTATCATCATTTTCCAAATCATCTTCAATATCACTTTCTTTATTTACCTCTGAATCCATATTACATTCTTCTGGCATATCATCCACAGATTCATCTTCCTATACACTGAATCCGCTACAACAATTTCTTCAAGACTGTCCAGTTCTTCATTTTTATCATCATCAACGGGAGAGAGACTCCCAATAGTGTAAGGAACACGAGGTTCGTCTTGTGAGCGAGGTCCTTCATCATCAGTTATTTCCATTACTTGAGAAGCACCTTCGGGTGCACTTTTTTATTGCAAAGATATCACTGTCACTGTCAGTATCCTTTATATCATCATTATTAGTTGAAACATTACAGTCCAAGTCTTGTGATTTATCTTCTATTTCAATTGGGTCTCCAATAACATCATCAACACTTTCGGATAAAGGAAAAGTTACAAGTTGTTCTACTACTTCGCATACATTACTCATCTGGTCTTTATCAAGGATGCTAGATTTCGCTTTGTCATTGCCAGCATTAATTTCATCAGATGGTGGCTCGCATTTCCTTCATTATTTTTTTCGCATGCTGAATATCATTAGTTCCATTTCCGTCAGGAAAATCACCCTTAACCAGAATCCTTACCAGGCATTGCTGGAAAGTCATTCAAAGTTGAAAATATTTAACTTCGGTTCACTATCCATGTTACAATTAACTGCCATGTGAGAGTCTCTTCCGCATTTGTAACACGTCTTTTTTTTGTCCATTGTACAGAAAAAAACAACATTATAACCACAGATATTTATGGAGGATGGGATGTTTTTCTTTATTTCCATTTTCACAGTGCGTGTTCCATTTAGCAGACCACTCGCCCTCCCATGAGAAAAAAGTGTTATGTCTTAGATGGAGGACTTTTCCATACTGGCTGAGGACACTAGTTAAAAGAGTCTTCCAAATCAAAGGGTGCATAACGTACTGATACATAAGTATATACATGCTCAAATTAAATTACTAGGGCCTTTTCCCCATCACCAAAATTAATCACTTTGTCTTCATACTCTCGTATAAAGACGTCAAAAACATTGGCCTCAAGAAATTTCACAGCAACTCTGTTATTTGGTATATTCTGAAATCCTCGTATGTCTTTTTCATTTATTTTCAACTTATTGAAAATGACATCACATGCGGAGTCGTAATTAGGGAACAGGAAAAAGAACTTTAAACCGATAGAAGTCTTTGGTTTAAGTTTCATAGGTATAGGGTGTAGTTTGCCATCGCCATCAGGCAGAGAACGGTCCGTTTTCTATGATGACGTCACATCGCCTGAGGCGACCCGAAATCCCGGGCCTGAGAACGCCTAGAGGGTCTGAGGCAAAAAAATTCTAAATAAAGAGTCTATGCAACAAACAGGTTAACTTGAAGCACTACCTAGTTCACTGCCATCTTACTCACAAGTTGTAGTCCAAAATCACGAGAGAGACCTCAAAATACGGCCTAAAAACCAGAAAAATAATGAGGAGCCTTTCCAAGGGGCGTTTGTAAAACAAATAAGGCTTCTTCTCCCCTAGCCAAGGGGCGAAGTGGGGAATCAAGCCTGGTTTTATTTACTATTATAGATTAATTAACGAATCACCCATGGTTTTAGAATAGTGGAAAGTCAACAAATAATTCACTTATTTTCTACTATCATTAAACCATTGGTAGTTTGCAAGTTTTTAAATAAGACCGTGCATTAACTGCAATGAGATTCATGTCGATAAGATTGGCAGATCTATCTCACAAGGAATAAATATATACAAGAAGGATATGGGCTGGCCTGAAGCAAGGCTAGCTGTGTTTCAAAAGTAACGGACGAGTTAAAGACCCATTCTTGAGCGGGCGTTTCAGTCATCAGTCGGGAGGTAAAACAACTACCACCATTGCCAATCCTACCAAATGTCTTTATTACAAATCACACTAATCACACAAGAAAACTTAAGACCATAGCCTACAGATATATCGCCCCATGTAGCTATTTTATCGCTACTTAAAAAACTACGATATAATAAGTTGCAAGTATTACAAAGCAAAGGAACCTCACGAAACAATTAGCACTAAACGATAACCTAAACTTCTACTGCTGAACGGTTGGTGTGCCTGAGTCTAGCCTACTCGAGTGTGCAGTCAACAGTGTTCCCACGTTTAGCCGGATTCCCCTAAGGTAGGGGAAATCTGGTGTCCGTAGGGGATAGGGGAAAACTTACGGGGGAAATGACCTTTGTGTTAGGGGATGTAAGAGAATTTCACTTACTCCCCTTTTAAATATTTTTTTCTTTAATATTTTAGATAAAAACCACGTGTAATATTAATATAAATAGAATCGGCGAAAAATACTTTATAGCCCAGAGAAACAATGATAGTATTCAAAACGGGAACAGGCTTATTCGGACCTTGGCTGATTCGGACCATGTACTGGCTCATTCGGACCTTTATCCAGGCTTATTCGGACCTTCATATGATTGGCCGATTTTTCTATGTAATTTTACCTCCTGAACAAGAATTAAGTAATATTTATTCGGACGACTGTAATTTACCCCCAGGGGCTCGTAGCCTCGTACTAAACATGGCGGAAATACATTTGACGCCCCAATTCCTGGTGGCTTTCGTATTCGCGTGGACGAACGATGCGGAATGCTTATATAGGAATACCCATTGCTATGATACAAAATTATTAGTATGGGTCCGAATCAGCCTAGCAAATGGTCCGAATAATCCTGCATCCTTCAAAACTTAGTACTATAGCTAATTCTGAGGGACACTGTGTTTAAGGTTCTTGTGATTTTGAATCTCAGTTTAGCTTCAGACTGGCCAGTTCCTGATAAGCATTGTGAGAGGAGCTTTATTATTAAATTACGTAGACGTGTTTAGTGATTTTTGTAATTGTGCCTAAAGCAACTAAAAAACGGTTACCGTGCCCAAAGACTTGCGCTGTGACTGGTTATTTATGAATCGAGTCAATAACGTACATATTACTACAAAAAAATCTAGCAAACATAACGTAAGTTAGATATTGAGAAAGGAATAATTAACATTATCAACAAAAAGGATTTTACTAACCGGTTGAATGTTCACAGGTTAAAGCATTGGCTCCGATAGATAAGGTCAAATGCACTAAACAAGGTTTTAAAGGCACATTTTACCAAGAGCAACTGTACATTTACTTTAATGATAAGTAAGAGCTAAACTAAAATAACTATATTTTAGTGGTTAATAGGAAACGTCTTCATTACCCTGCTTAGAATAATAATGTTTTGAAACTATTTAAATATTTATCCTACGAACATAATGAATTATAAATAATTCATTCATAGGCCTATGCCAAATTTAACCATTTTTCATTGATACTACCGTTTGCAGAAAAAATAGTCTGCTAAAATTCTAAAAACTCTATCTTAAAAATGGTTCTAATACGCTACACAGTGTTTTCAATCATAATATTACTGCGATTATTTAATAATAAAATTACTGCGATGATTTAAGGTTAGCACGTAAAATCATAAAACATAATTCAATACGACGTTAACAAGATACTACAAATATATTTTTTACTGCAATACTCAAATGCTAAACGAGTAAGACGTGACATACACTAAATCTGGGGCCTTTTCGAATAAAAAGAAGTGACTCATACAAGTAACTACTTTAGTTTTAATTATCGATGCCGTCTTGAAAGGAGTAGGACTAGGTGCATC
>NC_061106.1:14012885-14067885 GCF_015104395.2 Macrobrachium nipponense
CTTCCTAGCTTAAACCCATTTTTATATGGGGTCGCCATTGCGAATGAGTCGTCTCCATCGATTTCTGTCTTGTGCCTCGTTCTCATTTATACCTTTCAATTCCATATCTTCCCTTACACAATCACGCCATCTCTTTCTTGGTCTTCCCTTCTTCCTTCTACCCCGCACTTCCATTTCCATCGTATGTCTTCCAACATGATGTTCCTCCCTTCGTAATAGGTGTCCATACCATCGAAGCCTTCCTTCCTGTATTTTCTTCGATATTTCAGCTACCTTTGTCGATCCTCTTATATACTCATTTCTAATCCTATCTTCCCTTGTTACTCCCGACATCCATCTCAACATTCTCATTTCTGCTACATCCATCTTCTTCTCCTCTGTTTTCCTCATACTTCCTGTTTCTGTTCCATATAACATTGCTGGTCTGACCACCGTCCTATGGAACTTTCCTTTCAATTTCAGAGGGACCTTCTTGTCACAGAGTACCCCTGATGCAGCCCTCCAGTTATTCCATCCTGCCTGAATTCGGTGTCTCACCTCTTGGTCCATGCTTCCACTATCCTCTAATACGGACCCTAAGTACTTGAACTTCTGTACTTTCTTTATTTCTTCCCCACCCAATCTTATGCTACTTCCACCGTCCTCAGTAATACTAGAACACATATATTCGGTTTTTAATCTGCTTATTCTCATTCCTCTTTCCTCAAGTGCTGCTCTCCACCTCTCCAACCTCCCCTCCAACTCCTCCTTCCCCTCTGAACACAACACAATGTCATCAGCGTATAATATGCACCATGGCACTGCTTCTCTAACATCCCTGGTCATTACATCCATCACGATGTTGAAGATGAATGGGCTAAGTGCTGACCCCTGGTGTAGTCCCACTCCTATCTCAAATCCATCCGTCTCTCCAACACTACTCCTCACTCTAGTATACACATTCCTGTACATCTCTTGAATAATTCTGACATACTTTTCCGGCACCATCTTCTCCCTCAAACATCTCCATATTTCTTGCCTTGGCACTCTGTCATAGGCCTTTTCAAGGTCTATGAATACCAAATGCAGGTCTCGTTGTTTTTCTCTGAATTTCTCCATTAGCTGCCTTATGCAAAATATTCCATCCGTTGTGCCGCTTCCCTTCATAAATCCTAACTGTTCCTTCCCTATTCTAACTTCCTCTCTCAGCCTGCTATCTATTATTCTTTTCCAAAATCTTCAACGTGTGAGACATTAGTTTTATACCTCTATAATTACTGCATTCCTGGACATCACCTTTACCTTTAAATATAGGTATCAATATGCTTTCCCGCCATTCTTCTGGTATCTTTTCCTGTTCGAATATTTTTACCATCAGATCATACAAGATGTCTACCCCTTCCTCTCCTAAGGCTTTCCAAACTTCGACTGGGATTAAGTCAGGTCCTGTTGCCTTCCCATTCCTCATTCTTTTTAAGGCTCGTATCACTTCATCCCTAGATATCCCCATTACCATTCCATGTTTACTTGTCCATCCTCTCTTAAAAGTCTTTCATTTTCTTCATTTAGCAGTTGTTCGAAATACTCTTTCCATCTTTTCAGGATGTCTTCTTCCTTTTTTATGACCGTACCATTCCTATCTTTCATTTGCTTAATATGGGTGATGTCCTTTGTCTTTTATTTCTTACTTTTGACAGTTTGAGCATCTTACTCAACCCTTCCTTGGGTTTCCAGTTCATTATAAACCTCCTCATATGCCCTTGCCTTAGCTTGAGCTACCACCCTTTTTACTTCTTTGTTTCTTTCTCTTAGTCTTTCTCTGTCCTCCTGCAGCTGTGACTCTTCAAATCTCTTCTTTGCCTCCCTTTTACCCTTCACCACTTCCCCCACCTCTTCTCCCCACCACCAGCTCTCCTTTTCCTCCCATACTATTCCAGATGTTTCCCCTAGTATCTCCTTTCCATGTCTTCTAATCACTGATGCATTATGCCTCCACCATTCTCCCACATCTTCAATTCCCAGATCAACCTCTCCCAGCACTCTTCTCTTGAACTCTCTCTTCTTATCATTCTCCCTCCCTAACAATTTATACCACTTGATTTTCTTTACCCCATTCGTTTTTTCGTTTTCTTTTCTCTTTTCATCCTTAAATCCATACAAAGGAGCCTATGTTGGGGGCCACGTGGTCACCTGGGATAACTTTACAATTCCTAACTTCCACCAGCCTTGATCTATTGTAAAGGAGGTAATCTATTTGTGTGCACCTACCGCCACTCCTGTATGTTATCAAGTGCTCCCTCTTCTTTTTGAAGAATGTGTTCACTATTGCCATATCAAAGGACACGGCAAAGTCCACTATACTCTCTCCTTCTGGGTTTCTCTCCCAATCCCATGTCCTCCATGCACACGTTCAATTACATCCTTTTCATTTCCGACATGTCCATTAAAGTCTGCCCCCACTACAGTCCTCTCCTGCTCTTCCAGTTCTTGCGTTACCTCACTCATTTCGTTCCAAAAACGGCTCTTTTCTTCCTCTGTGCAGCCCACTTGTGGAGCATAAGCGCTAATGATGTTCATTGTTTCCCCTCCATAACATATCTTCACTCTCATAATGCGGTCATTCTTTCTACTCACTTCCGTCACTGCATTCTTCATTTCCCCCGACAACACTACACCAACGCCATTCCTAACCCACTGCTCATTTGCTCCACTATAGATTAGCTTGTAGCCATCCCCCAGTTCTTTAGCTTTATTACCCTTCCATCGAGTTTCCTGCACACACAAAATATCCACTCTCTTTATCCTCATCAATTCCGCCAACTCTCTTCCTCTTCCTGTCATAGACCCAATATTGAGCTGGCCTATTCTGATAACATTTAGAGCTCGCTTCTTTAGCTGCACCCGCTCATGATGCAGTAGCCCTCGCCTTGTCACAGAGTTAGGGCGATGTGTCTGTGCGTCGTTTACGGAGTACGCCCTAGCACTATTCTCATCAATATCACGACTCATTTCATTGGTTCTGGCGTGGGTTTTTACAGTCGGATGCCCTTCCTGACACCAACCCTCCCTATTCATCCGGGCTTGGGACCGGCCCCCATAGAGGCTGGCTTGCCCCCACAGGTGGCTAGATTGAAGAGGTAAATTCAGTAAAGTGATAAATCCAATGAAAATGAGAAATATGGTGCCGTCTGACGATCCTTTTAAAGGACTACAAAAACAAGGAAAGGGGAACGTGGAGGAGAAGAAAAAATCGCCAGTTAAACATAGAGATGTAAAAGTTACAGGTAATGGCCCTTGATATATGGAGAGCACTTGTGAGTAGGTGTTGGAATGGATAAATGTTCAACCCAAAATGCGATACATACATGTTGTATATGTACGTATATATATACATATATGTAAACTTGTGTGTATATTTGTGCATATTATTTCTGTTTCTTGATTTCTTTTTCTTTGTGCAGATTTTTTATATTTTCATACATGTACGATGTCGTGATTATATCAATACAATGCATCTTGGCTTTATTTCAGAGATTTTAAAACAGATGGGAATATAATTTAATTGAGTTCACCTTGCATAAATACATGTAGACATAAGCACCTATTTACGCTTCTTCAAGGCTATAAGAGTTGAATATTATATACCTGTATATACATATATAAATGTGTATATATAATATACTTGCAAAACAAGACTGTTTCTGAAGATTCATTCAAAAATATTTCATCCTGTAATACTGAAGGACTTCGTGTTTCATTATAACAACTCATTAGGGCCAAAGAAATTTTAAAACATTAGGAAGATCCTGCAAGTAATTTACTCGATGTTCCAGAAATAAAATGTAAATATCTATTTTTATCATCCAGCTTGATTGGACGCAAGGGGAATTTTTAGCACCCAGTAAGTGAATGAACACCAAGGGCATTTCACTCTCCTTGCACTGGCTGTGGGTATTGCACAATTGTTTTGATAGTTCGATGAGAAAATAACGATTTCGTATTTAAATGTATTAACCACGATGCCCTCTTAACGCTCACTTATTTTGTTGATTACAAAAAGTATAAAATAATGGGAATATGTATACTTAAGTATCATGTTTAAACTATTCTTCGCAGTATTTGCCCTCCCAACAAAACGTATTTATACACGTCCACACATACACACCCACCCACACATACAGACATATACTATATGTATATATATTCTATATGTATAAATACATATATACACACACACACTCATATATATATACATACATACATATATATGTATATATTTATATTATACATATATATATATATATATATATATATATATATATATATATACGCGTGTGTGTATATATATACTATATATATATATATATATATATATATATCATATATATATATCTATATATATATAATATATATACTCATATATACTTATATATATATAATTTACCCGACTGTAATGCGATAGTGTCTGACTCCTGATTTTAGAAGTCGAAGTAGCCAGTCCCTTTAACACTTTTGTGAATAAGTAATTAGAGGAATGAAGCACTGGTAAGACTTGAAAAACGAAATACACTTGTATATACTTGAATATAAATGAATAATTCAAAGTCCTTACACTACAGACTTTCCACATGAGAGAGAGAGAGAGAGAGAAAGAGAAGTCCTTGGGTGGGAATTTCATCTAAAATTAAGGGAAGCAACTTTTCACCGCGGCCATTGAGAAGGTGATCAAGGCTCTTGCCTCGCTCTTGACAACTTACATTAAACTTAGTTTTTCGTAAAAGAAACGGAGGAGGAGGAGGAGTCACGGTCGTAGGTAGATTCTGTTCCTCTCGACTTTCTCTCTTCCCCTTTCTCTCGATGCTTTACATTTTCGTTTTTCCTTACAAGGGTCTCATCTGCATCTGTCAGTCTCAATATTCTTTCCGTCGGCGAGGCATCGTTTAATTTCCTTTTATCGCAGACTCGCGTTTGTCTGTTTGTACTTTTTTTTCAAATTCTCCTATACTTCATTTTTCTTTTCTTTCACTTTTCCTTTCAATTTATACATGGGAGGTGTTTTCCCATGTCGGCTGCTGTTGTTTACGAATCCATGTAGAGTAAAATGAAATATTCATCCGCTTTCCCTACAAATATTCTCATTTTTCATTACTCGACCATTTCGGTTAGTAAAATAGCTTTTATGATTATACACCTCATATTCTTTCCTTTGAATAGAAAATGGGAATTAAGGGTAACAAAAGAAAAATAATTACTATATAAAAGAGCGGTATATTAATTACAATTTTTCGAATATCCCTGGCGCCCTTACTCGTCTCAATCTTATCCTTCCCAATTCCTTCTTACGATTGCTATTTAACATCTTTTTTAGCACATCCCCACTAACCGAAATAAAACGTAAAAGAACTCGGTGAACTATTTACTTATTCAGGCTTCTGATGGGAGATCTTAGCCGTAATCCCCTAATCATATTCACTATTCATCGCCATGAATAATCACTGACGGTGAAATCCATTTGATGGAACCCTAGTGTCCACTAAAGAGGTTTTGGATTGAAGGTGTTTGGGGAGTAACGGTGAATCGATGGCTGAGAGAGAGAGAGGACCTCCTTCAAGGAAACATCTGGTTCTGAACTACCTGAACTCGAGATGATCCAATACGAATGGAGCTATGAGTGAATCAGAGGAAGGGTTTCATCCACGGGTCTCTGACTGAAAAGCAACGTGGGTAGCTAGATTTATGGTATTTTAACCCAAGACCCTCGGCGATGGGGTCATGAAGGTCAAACAGTTTCATGGGTACGGGCTGCTTACTGGAGCAAGAACCCGTGCTGGTATGGGGTCAGTTTAATCAAAAGCAAATCTTGAATAACATTATTTAGAAATAGGCATAATAGCACGAGTCTTGAAATTGAGAAACAAATCCACATTTATATATATGTACAGTCAGCCCACGAAGAATTGGCGTAGTTTCTTAATTCATTGTTCGTTATGGATATATTGCCATATGCCGGTGCCAGATTATTTACTTAATAATAAATCATATTTCCTTTCAAAGGTGCTATACTTGAAATAAATTACATTAGAATTAAGTAGGTTTATTCAATGTATCAAAATTGATTTATTTTGCAAAGTAAGGAAAATATATACCGACGAGTCCACGAATTCTAATTTTATTTTCAACAGCATAAGCATTTTGAAGTTGGCTTTGCTGCCGCTCGAGTCTTGACCTAACGTTTCGTACTGTACTGGAGTGTCAACGTTTCGTCTCCTACAGCCGATAAACAATACCTTAGGGCGTCAATATTCTTTAATAGCAATGTGTCATTAAACTAATTCTGTCCTTTGATCAATAAGATAATTTGCATGACATATATAATGGGCCTAAATTTGACTTCTGATTTTCACACATGATTAGCCTAGGTCTATTTTCAGCAATATACTCTCTCGGATACGTCATGTGAATGAATATTTAAATCGACCAAATCTATATTAATCTGCTTTATTTGATTATTACCGTTAATCTTTCTTTATTGGCCATGTCCTCCTTTTCTCATATCCTTTTCATAATTTCTTAACATAATTTGTTCAGACCTAGCTATTCAAAGTCAGAATGCAATCATAAAAAAAGTCAATCGAATATAACTTAGTCTTTTTTTTATCGAATTCCTTGCATATCATCCTGTTTCATCCGGGCACTTTGGAAATCTGTGGGAGTCAAAACTGACGAATATATTAAGAAAAGGCTTACTTTCATAAAAGCTTTCTTGGGTTGATCTTTCTGTGGCTATTCATTTCTTCTAATTAGAAATTAATTAAAATTAGTTTCACATGTATGGCTAGACCTACTACCAAAGCATATCATAAGTAGCTGAAAGGATAAGGAACATGAAAGGTGACTCTCGTTTAAGTCTATTTCAGATATTTGAAGAATAATTTGAGTAGGGGGACATTTGTTAACAATTGTAAATTGTTTGTGAAAATGATTTTGAAAAATTAACAATCACAAACACAAGTCGCTTATAGAAACTCTTTCTCTCTCTCTCTCTCTCTCTCTCTCTGATTAGTGATCTTTTCCTTCTGTATTTCAAATTACTTTCTGTTATTACTTCTTTCCAATGAATGGCAGAATATTCTTTTGGAAGTTTGAAGTTCCAGTCAATGTCCCCTGTGGTGATGACCCGCCTGTCCCAGGACACGTGGTGGACATCGCCCGCCTGTCCCAGGACACGTGGTGGACATCGCCCGCCAGCCCCGGGACCCAGGGCAGACATCGCCCGCACGTCCCGTGCCCCTTGACGGGCCCGGCCCGCCCGTCCCGGGACCCGTGGCGGGCCTGGCCGTCCCGGTACACATGGTGTACATCACCCTAACCGTTCCCGGGACCCATGGCGGACATCGCCCACCTGTCCCAAGACCCATGGCGTGCCCTACCCGCCCATCCTGGGTTACATAGCAGACATCACCTACCCATCCCGGGACCAGTGGCTGGCCCGGCCTGCCCGTCCCGCGACATGTGGCAGACATCACCTGGCCGTCCCGGGACCAGTGGTAGGCCCGTCCTGGGTTACATAGCAGACATCACCTATCCATCCCGGGACCAGTGGCTGGCCCGGCCCGCCCGTCCCGGGAGATGTGGCAGACATCACCTGGCCGTCCCGGGACCAGTGGTAGGCCTGGCCTGCCTGTCTCGGTACATGTGGCGGACATCGCCTGCCCTTCCCGGGACCCGTAGCGGCCCGGCCCGCCCCTCACAGGACATTTGGCGGACATCGCCCGCCCAGCCTGCCCGTAGCAGGACACGTGGGGGACATCGCCTGCCCATCCCGAGACCCGTGGCGGGCTGGCCCACCCGTCGCGGGATACGTGGCGGACATCGCCCGCCTGTCCCGGGACCCGTGGTGGGTCCGGCCTGCCCATCCCAGAACACTTGGCAGACATCGCCCGTCCATCCCAGAACACATGGCTGACTTTCCCGCCCATCCTGGGACCCATGGCCCGCCAGTCCCTGCAGAGAGCAACACCTATGCTGTGCTTTAGAACCAGAATATGCCACTGAATCCTCTCAATTCTCCTGGGGCTTCTCTGAATCCTCTATTTCTTGTCCTGGCTCTCTATGAATCCTACTCAATCCTCTGCTTCTTCTCCTGGCACCTCCACGAATCCTACTCAATCCTCTCAATTCCCCTGGCACTTCTCTGAATCCTCTGGAAGATGAGGTTCGACAGCTGCGAGGAGCAAAGGAGAAATTGGTGTGCGACCTAAAGAACCTCCCGGAGAAATACAGACGCCTGGAGATTCGGGGGCAACTGGAAACTACAGAAGCTGCTGTCGATCTTCAAGGAATGACGCAATCAAGTGTGTGCTGGCCTCGCTCAGACAGATCAGATGTAAAAAATTTGAGAAGAATGTTTGTTGTATGGAAAGTCTGATGTTTATTTTTTTATAAGTTTGCTTTGTTAACCTTGAAGGAAATTGAACTTGAACGGAAGTAAATGTTAAAATGTTTTCTTAGAGTTTTATTGATTCCTGGAAGGGAAAGGAAAATGAAAATAAGAGGATTATAAAAACTGTGAGAAAAATGAGAGGATTCGTGGAGGTGCCAGGAGAAGAAGCAGAGGATTCAAAGAAGCCCCAGGAGAATTGAGAGGACTGAGTATGATTCGTGGAGGTGCAAGGAGAAGAAGCAGAGGATTCAGAGAAGCCCCAGGAGAATTGAGAGCATTGAGTAGGATTCGTGGAGGTGCCAGAAGAAGAAGCAGAGAATTCAGAGGTGCCAGGAGAAGAAACAGGATTCAGAGAAGTGGCTGGAGAATTGAGATGATTGAGTAGGATTCGTGGAGGTGCCAGGAGAAGAAGCAGAGGATTGAGTAGGATTCATAGAGAGCCAGGACAAGAACTAGAGGATTCAGAGAAGCCCCAGGAGAATTGAGAGGGTTCAGTGGCATATTCTGGTTCTAAAGCACAGCATAGGTGTTGCTCTCTGCAGGGACTGGCGGGCGTGGGCCGCCACGGGTCCTTGGATGGGCGATTGATGTCCGCCATGCATCCCGGGATGGGTGGGCAATGTCCACCATGTGCACCCAGGGCGGGCCGGGACACGCGGCAGACATCGCCCGCCCATCCTGAGACCCGTGGCGGCCCCGGTTTCCCGTCCCAGGACACTGAAATGAATTAGGCTTATATACATAGTTTTTACATATTCTAGTCTGAGCGGCTGAGATCCTCCCCAAACGAAATCCGGTGGTGAACTGTCATAAAGTCGTCGGTTACCCGTCCACACATGCGATCACCTGTCAGTCGTTAGAAAGAACTTTAGGTAATTCCATCAGTTCAACAGTTTTGGTGAGTGGACTGACTCCACCCACAAACTGCCATCCACACATACGTTTTAACGTCAGTTTCGATGAACTGTGCGTGAATACCTGGCGTGAATACCTGTGCGTAAACCTGTGCGTGAATACCTGGCCTAACAGGAACTTGCAATGAATGCAGTGCAATAACTGTTTCCAAAGATATCAGTGACTGTTTTTAGCATCATTAAATAAGATTTCTTCCATCTTCGAAAAGAAAAATAGATTGATAAGTCATGAATCGTGCATCAGGCAGGTGAACAAAAAATTTTGAAACTGCCACCACCTGTTTGAGTGTGTGTACATATACTTAAATGAAGCTGTACAGAGAGCTTTCGGGAATTTGTTCAGCTTTATCTTTAGATTTAAGTACATATACCTAACTGTGGATTTGTTTCACCAACAACATTATTGTCAAAGAGGGTCACGTGATACAATTAACGGACCACCAGCAAACTCGAGATAACTGTAAAACACAAATGAATTTAATTTTCGCATGTTGAAGTTACCAATTTATATATATATATATATATATATATATATATATATATATATATATATATATATATATATATATAAGTCATATCACTTTTCCGTGATTCATATACATATATCGAGCTACAATGTCCTTTAATATCTAATTCGCTCTACCTCGGAATTAATATATTTTCATATATGCTTAACCGAAGGGGAATTTTTTCTCGATAATAGACTTGCCTGGATCGGGACGCGAACCCAGGATCCTTTCAAATCCAGGAACGTCAGTGAAGCTTTTACCTCTCGCGGTAGTGTAGTAGTATAGGTAAAAAGCTTCACTGACGTTTCCTGGATTTGAAAGGATCCTGGGTTCGCGTCCCGATCCAGGCAAGTCTATTATCGAGAAAAAATTCCCCTTCGGTTAAGCATATATGAAAATATATTAATTCCGAGGTAGAGCGAATTAGATATTAAAGGACATTGTAGCTCGATATATATATATATATATATGATATTATATATTATATTAATATTATATATAATATCTATATATATATATATACAAAGAACGAGATTTATATAACGGCCAAAGTGGCAAGTCGTCTGCTTTCCTACTTAAGTTTTCCTGAGAAGGTTAAATTTTGAAAATCAAACTGCATAAGTTTAGATGGTCAAGTCTGCGGACGAGGAAATCACACGCCGTGAAATGCCTCATAATATTTGTATTTCGGTTCGTTAAGCAATAACGAACTTCAACATAAAGAAAGATATATCGGTTGACAGATCTGAAACGATCCTGTTATGCACTCATCATCCCATTCGTTTCTTTTTACTGTGAAATATCTAATGACATTCCTTCTCAAAACTAACAGTATTGTAGCGTCTATTCATTCAAACTTAGTTTACTTCATGGTATTTCTTTAAGTGACAACCACAGGTTTGGACTGAGATAATCACAGAGAAATTCTTGGGAATTTGAGATCGCAGGAGTTTGAATGTAAGAATTCTATTTCTGCTTCCATTTACCCTGCTAGCTACAAGAGACACCAGCATTGCTACCTATTTTTTTCTTTTATGTCGGATCTAGTTTATATAAAGCCATGCGGGAAAAAACGGTCAAATCATAACTTCTGCGCCCGACCTTCAGGTACTACCAAAGACACGATAGTCTGACCTTAATTCTTATCTTTCAATAGGGCACTTCACACTCCTTGTTACAAGCAGCCTTTAATTTTAACAATTCTGTAATTGGATTCTAACTGGATTCTGTCATTCTAATTGTATTTTAGTTTCTCGTCCGGAAATAATTCTATTGTTAATTTCATCAGATTTTAACCACTCTCCTTTTAATTAACCTAATTTCAGAGAAAATCCCATTGACAGGAAAGGCTTGATAATTGGATTCAAAATGGTTTTGATGCCATGAAAAAAAAAGTTTTTTGCCCGTGTTAAAAGTGTTCTGCACAAGATTCAATTTGAGCTTAATTGCAATTATAAGTTTAAGCCTAACTTCATTTATATTTCATTACACGACGCATATCCAACATCTAGCTGAGAATTTTTGAGCATAAAATGAAATGCTTGTAAATGGTTATGATCCAAGAATATTACACTGTACATAGCACTTTGCAGTTTAAAAGTAAAAGTTGCCATCAACAACATGACATAAAGGCTCATGTAATCAATGAAAAATTTCTCATTTTATATAATGTTAACCTAGGTTTCTTAGTTTGTTCTCTTTCTTCAACAGGATCTCCAGCAGTTGACGTATAATGAAGGTAAGTAAAATTCAGTTCTCAAGATCCAGTATATTAGATAAATAGTGTCCAATATCTCATGGGAGATTAATACAAAAAAGGGGAGATGGGGTCCAGGTGGGCGTGAGGGAACTAAGACTGTATGAAGGAACTGAGGAGGGCAGCCTTTCACTTTTTTAAAGTCAGTCTTTCAACATTTCAAATTATTAAACGACCCTGGGCATTGTGAAATGAAGTAACCTGGTTCTTTTTCTCGGTGTCTACGAGCAATTAGTACCTACAGTACCCTTCAAGTCAGTGGCTTTATCAAAACCACCAACACTTGAGCTCAATTCTGTGAAGAATAACAATGTACTTTGAACCTTGGTATTGAATTAATAGGTTTCGCGTATTGTTAAGAGACTTTCATGCATGTAATGAACTTCATGAATGACTAAAGGATTTTGGCAGCCTTCCCGCCAAGGAAAAGGCACCACAACAATAACTCCTATCGCAAAATTGTAAATGATTAGTTCTGAACAATTGTAAAGACTCCGAGTTCATCAAAAATATACCATGAAATATGTTATGAAATAGAACTGGTGGAATTATCTATCCATTTTAATACTATTAAACAGTAAGTCATTTACAATCTATAAATTTGACATTTAAGGCTAAGACTTGAGGGCTACTACCACATTAAAGTGCGTAGCCACAGCTCAACCTAATGCTTTTGATTTATGATTTAGCAGAGCATATTAATATGACCTGGTTCGATCACTAACCCTAAAGATGGAAATTTAAAACACTGCCAACATTGATAATTTGAAATTCAAACAATACACAGCAATAATTTACATTAAGGAAAATACAGCAGCGTCCACAAACCATCCTGGTACTGATTTCAGATTTGTATTTGAAGATTTTTAGACAATTACCTCTCAATACAAGTTATTCCAGATGTGGCAACAAGTCACAGTACCTTCATTCTGGTGATAAACAATGAAAGTACCTTAAAATGTAAAATCATGAAAGTATAAACGGTATTTTAAGATTATATCCAAGGATATGCTTGATGCCAAATATTACCAAAAGAATAAATGGGTTTATTAACGTGAAACAGCCTTTAAGGTGAATAATTACACCCTGATATTGACAAGTCAAAATGCACAAAACTAGACATACGAACACAGCAGCACGTAAATGTCTCCGACTACATAGGAACTAAAAATACTTAGACCAATTAAAACAATGACTTACTGTAGAAGAAATCCTCAAGGTATTAAGCAAGCCACAGTATTAGTGAAACATATGGCAAAGTCTATTTCATTTACAAAGTAAGTGTTTAGTAGAAAACTAGGACCTTAAAAACATACCAAATCATATCTCTTTCAAGTATAATAAAAACGTTTTATTATATCCAAAGATCTTCAAACAGAGGACTTTATTACAAGAACAGAAAAGGCCAAAATCAATAACAATTTTGAATCCATTAACTATATATGCACATGGATATACATACATGCATGTATATATACATAGCGACATGTATATCTATCTATCTATCTATTTATACATACATATTGTATATATATGATAGATAGGCAGATAAATATACATGTAGATATGTACGTATGCATGTATGAATAAATAAATAAATATATATATGAAATATCGCATGCTTTACGATAGATCGTCAATATATATATATATATATATATATATATATATATATATATATATATAGATATAGATACATACACACACATATGTATATATATATATATATATATATATATATATATATATATATATATATATATTCTGTTGAAGTTTTCTGTGAAAGCAGTTATATTGAAATATATTTATTTGCATGCATAACTGTCGACCCTTTGAACACGGAAATCCTTCATATGCGTAGGAAATGGTAAAAATACTAAATCACAGTCCATCTGAAAAATAGCCCCATTCTGCCATAGAGTGCAGCACAAATTGCTCAAATGACTATGCCACTAGTTCGCCGGGCATCCACGAGTTACAAGCAGGACAAAAAATATTTTACGGGATGAAATACAATGACATACGTACATTCTTTCAGCCTGTGAGTGCGTGCACGTTAGAAACTTCATCAGTGTAGGATATTTTTGTATTAGTGTGTCTGACAGGGAACTGAAAATATTCTGGGAGCTGGGCTGATCCGGACTGCGGAGTTTGCGAGAAACAAGGCGTGATCCGACGTCCAACTTACTCGGAGCGAGTGCTAAAATCTATGGTCAAATAGAGCGATGTTTCACCAACGAAAATTAAAATAAATACGCTAGTTTTATTAGAAATAATTGATTTTCACTGTTTAACGTGCACACTATTTATTTTTTACATTTTCATTCAAATAAATAAATCATAAATGTCCTATCTTAAAATTGCTGTGCCTTCAACTTAACGAGAAACACCCTTTTCAGACCTTTTTATGCTTTTCCATAGGACTTTCCTAACCCCCTAACAAGAACAATAACAAAGTTATTTGTGGGCTTACTCCCAGAGTAAGCGATAAATGTATTGAACTTGCATTTAGTTAGGATGATGAAGACTCTTCAACAATGATAGATGATATAATTTGTTTTAAAAATCATATGTAAGATTTTTTTTTATCTTGCTTCATAACATCGCTTAAAGTTACTGACTCACTCGTAATATGTATATAATATTTATACATTATATGGTATGTATATCGCATATCATATTTTCGAAAGTTAATGTCTCATTTGGATCTATACTAATTATGTAACCGGCGAAACCTGTTCTTTTAAATATATTGTATCTAAGATAAAATAATATGATTTTGCTAAAGTCGATTATATCTTCAATGTATAACAAAAAGCACCCCCTTTTTTAATGTCAACACTGCCACACATTGCCATAAAAGGAATTATTTGTTGAATCAAAGTATTGGTAACGAGGAAAGAATAAAACAATATATCAGTTACCCAGTAATGCACATTGCTTTGCGAGAGAGGTTGAAAATGAGGGAGAACACTTTTGCAAAAATGTCTCATTAAGGAAAATCTTACACTTAGCCTTTTTTTTTTTTTTTTTTTTTTTTAGTTTTTGCTGTTTCCCTCCGGCATAGATGACTATTGGAGCAGGCATAGTTTGGTTGATCTCTCTCTCTCTCTCTCTCTCTCTCTCTCTCTCTCTCTCTCCGTGTCTCATCACGGAAATGATACTCTGCTTCTTTCAGGAGGAGACAAATTGCCCTACGGCGGAGCTGAGAGGAGATACGGTAATTCCAGCCCGCAACAGCAGCGCACATATTCCCAGATCCCGCATCACCGTTCCCGGCCGCATAAAAGTCACGGGCAGCCTAATACGACCCATCCCCACGCTTTCAAATTACACCTGGTCAAAAGGCACGACCTGAATGGCATCCCCGTTGACGATAATTACCCCCACTTCACGGAAGAGAGGCCGAATTTCCAGGTGAGTTCTCTGGAAAGTAGATGGTGGTGTCAATGCAGCAAATATCATCCCTCTTTTCATCTTCCAAATGACGCCGGGTGATCCACGAATCTCAAGGGTATTGCAACGTCATATCAAACCGGGGCAAGGAGTTGGGAGGTCCATGCTCTTATGTAGTACAGGCTTTGAAAAGGCTCTTAATTGTCTCTCCAGTATTGCACACCGAAAATTTTCGAATCATTACGTTATCCATTAAAACAATGAATGTCACTTTTTCTTCAAGTCTGGTCTACTCTAGAGAAGGACCTACATATGAGACATTTAGATATTCATTTGACTCCTGAAAAAGCTTCACTCAACCTTGGTTTTCCCCATAATATCTGCTGGCTCATGTGCCTCTGAAATAAATGCAGTGGCTGCCAATCTGTCCTATACGCTCAGATAATTTTGGATTCACTGGTAATCGCAAGAAGTGTCAACTAATGAAAAGTCAAGATATTGACGTATATTGTTAGTCTGTTAGTGACGAGATGTTTCTTAATGTTTAATGATTTACATATCTTCAAACAGTCTTAGGTATCAGTTTCACAGTAACTTTCGGCCTTATGACAAATGAGATAATACGACAGTTTCTGTGTGCAGTGAGAGCAGAGTGGGGGTAAAATTTGAAACCTTATAGCGCCTGGGTCATAATAGATAACTGATCATAGGATTTTAGAGTGGGCTGGGTTGATATTTGATGAGAGATGAACAAGACAATGGCTATTACCTGTAACGAATACGTCTAATTCATTAACTCCCTGAATATAAATCTTCTTGCCCCTTCATGAATAACCGTACTCTGGCGTTCTTGAGATAAAAAAATCAAAACACTTTTAAAATTTGCTTGAATATAACTTTAAAATTTGAGAGACAAGTGACCATTAAACCAGGCATAATGTATTCCTTTTAATGAGATAACCATGATTTTTTTTTTTAGATTTTCAAAAAAGCATGACTAAAAGTTTTTTCGCAAGAAGGAAATCTCTAAATTGATTTATTCAAGAAAAGGAAACAGATGGGCTCTCCTCATAACTCCATATTTGGCGTGATATTTATTTGGAAAAGTCTAATACATCTTTAAGATCTTATTCGTTTATAGAATATGTAATACAAGTATTAATTCCACGACTGAGCACGATTCCTGGTTGAATTTCGCTTGCAATATCGACATCTTGACACTCCTTCCTGAATCTAACGAAAACATCCCTGGCAGGCAGTTGAGGAGAGAGCCGATGGACTCACCAAGCGAAAGAGAGGAGACGGGAGGAAGAGAAAAAAGAAAGAGGAGAGGAAAGGCCACAGAAAAGCCCAAGGAAATTCGGGTTGGGGGAGTGACGTGGATGACGTCCTCGCAGCCCTCGTTGGGTATTCCAAGGATCCTTCTCTGTGGCGCTTCGTACACAGTGTCGTTGGTAAGGTCACACTTGAATTTCATTCTGATTCCGTCGAAGGGTTTGCAGATCATCCTCTGCTAGCTACGTTTGAAAATGTTTGCTTCATGAGTCGGAGTGTTTTATTCTATTTTTTTATTTTTTTTGTTTTGTTCGCCTTGTTACGTTATGTATTTTTATTTGCTTAAAATGAGGACAGTTTTATTATTTTCTTTATGTCCTTAACCTTCCAAAAGGGAGAAGGATTTTGTAATTTTGATTTATTTATTGACATTCCTGTTTGTTTTCTTTATCACCATGTTTGGTAAATAATGACTTTTAAGTAATTGCTTCAGTATGTGTTAAGCATGATAACTGATTAAAATTTAGCAAAATAAATTAATAAAACAAAAATAAAATGAAATAAAATGCTTTCTTTGCAACAGAAATAGTTCATTATATCCTTCCAGAGATATTTTGACGTTCATTACTTAATCTTTAAAATTCTTTCTAATGTATTTTCTCCACTTTTCATTCTTGCTCTGTAAAATGAACTAGGTTTCTCATGCACTTAAATTAAAGTAATCACGACCGATGTGGTCATTTCGTAACGCTAGAAGGTAGAATGATGAGAATTCATAAAAATGATAGAAAATTCTTCATAAAATGTTTTGAGGAGAAACAAGATCCCGTTTGCATTATTTTTGAACAAAAAATAAAACAATAAATCTAAGGAGTTCTTGAGAATATGAGGATCTAAAGAAAGTTTGTTTCGTGTTCATTTCGATCTGAAGAGCTTCTTACCCTTATTTCCTTTTTCTATTTAAAGCCGAGCTGGATTACAGCAAACAAGCATCCAATAGCAGTCCACCGTCAGGAGTAAGGCGCCACTACTCAGTAAATCATTTCAGTTCCTGGACTCCCAAGGATATGGATACCTCAGGTAACACATCCTTCTTTTTATGAAAAGGAAATAACGTTCCAGTAGATGTTGTCTTTAGGTATATATTTCCTTCCCTTACAGCTAACAACGGGAAGGACAGGTAAACTTCTCATTATATTTCCATTTCTAAAATAAGAATGGAGGGCGAAAACCTCCAGGTAATATTTCTTCTTCTTCCGAACGAAGAACAGACAGAACAGAGGACTGGAAGTCTCAGGTAATATTTCGCATACTTCCAGGAACTTTGACAACAATGAACAAATACATAGAAACTTCGGGTAATATCTCCAGAGGGAAACTCTGCAGAGAGAGAGAGAGAGAGAGAGAGAGAGAGAGAGAGAGAACGAAAAACATTTCGAAAGAAAAAACTTCGCGAAGGCACTGCTCTTCCGTACTTGAAGTGAAGCCAACTGTCATAAGTTTGATTAGTTTTTCATTCGGTTCGTAATCCTGCCTCGCGATTCCGCCTTTGTGTGCTTACTGAGGGTTTTCGTGGGGGTAAAATTGCCCTTGGTAATATAATTACCCTGAAGTCTTGATTATGTTTTCAGTTTTCTCTCTCTCTCTCTCGTTAATAACCTCGATGTTTGTATGCAGCTATCATAGCTACATAGCTCTCTTCTCTCTCTCTATCATAGCTACATAGCTCTCTCTCTCTCTCTCTCTCGTTAATAACCTAAATGTTGTGACGCCCGTTTTAATAACCACATGGCTCTCTCTCTCTCGTTAATACCCTCGATGTTATGATGCCAGCTATCATAGCTAAATAGCTCTCTCTCTCTCTCGTTAATAACCTAAATGTTGTGACGCCCGTTTTAATAACCACATAGCTCTCTCTCTCTCTCTCTCTCTCTCTCTCTGTCTGTTCTATTTGTACCCTTAGCGTTAAGATAAATGTAAATTAATCTGTTAAGTTCTCTTCTTTTTCCAGTGTATTTCTTTGCGAGCTTGTTAACACTGTCGCAACATAGTGTTGGTTTAATTCAATAAATAAAATATTATGAATAAATCGCAAAGAAAATGTATATTGCTTTTCCGATAAACGGAAACTCTTTGAATGAAATGTTACTTTTCATAATTATGAATATTCGAAAAGAAATTTTAACGATTTTCAAAAAATGATACAGAGAAGAGGCGATTCATTATCAAAATCATGATCGCATCTCTCGTTACCCTATTATTCCTATAGGTGGCATTTTGTTTTGTAATATTTAAATGACAAATAATTATATTACACCTCTAAGTTGCTACTTTGTATATATATTGATTTGTCTACCTTTAGATGTCTTTACATGGAAGAGCGTACCCTAATTGAACATGTATATCCCAGACAGCAACATTTTATTAGAAGCTTCAATCATGCGTTCCTGTTATTCTTTGATTTAAGGCTGCGAGTGGCCTTTCTGTTATTATCCTGTCAAATACATTTCGTTTGGATGCTGTTATCTTAATAAGCTTTAACTAAATATATTGTATTAATAAGCTTTAACTAATTGAAAGTCAATAACCATCAGTGAAACGAGTCCTTTATATCCCCCAGATACGAAGGGCAAGCCTGAAGAACAGAATGACGGTCGCATTCTATTCACTAGAATTGACGGTGGCAGTACTGCCGACTACGGAGGCAGTGGTGGTGAGAGAATGGACCGGGGCGATGGAAGAGAGAGAAATGATCGTGGTGATGGTGAGGAGAGTCTTCGCGATGAGAACAGTCAAGAAAGTCACGAGCGTCTTCGACTGAAATCGGCGGGAAATTCTAGTTACCACGCGCCACCCACGTCCAAAGAGAACGCGCCTCCTCCGGTTTCCCGCTTTGCACACCAAAATTCCCAGGAGCAATTCCGGGCTTCATTCGTCGATTTAGAACAACCCCGTGAATCCCCGGCCATTGCATCGTCGACGAAAGTTGTGGGTAGCAGTGGCATGAGGCCGACGCACACGCCTCATTTTATTTTCCATAAGGTCTACATCGACACGAATTACGACCCACACACCAGACAGCCGTACCACAGACCCGTCCTGGCTGTCAAGGCTGTTGCGGGCGAGAAGACAAAGGCCTCTGTCCTGAGCAAAGATACTGAGAATGGTCTCCCTGATACCATGGAGACATTGGCCTATCAGCTGCCGGATGATGATACCTCGAGAGAGCTCCCGGATAAGCTGGAAGACCTTTTGCTTCGCCAGCATCGCAAGGACCAGGAAATGGATGGCGATGAGGAACAGGACAAGATGGAAGAAGAAGAAGAAGAAGAAGAAGAAGACGGGAGAGAGGAAGGAATGAACGACGAAATGGAGGAGGAGAACGATGGGGAAGAGGAGGGGGAGGAGGAGGAGGAGGCAGAAGAGGAAGGTGAGAATGACAAGGGAAAACAGAACCAGCAATACAGCCGAACCTTGTCTAAGCCATTGTACAGGAGAGGCAAAGATAAAGAGTTTCTGAGGAGAGAGCTTCAAAAGGACTGGTCGGAGGACGATGATAGGGCATTGGAGGACTCCTTCGACAGTGAGGGATGGCGGGATGTCAGTAACAGGCGGCACAACCGGAGACATTTCCTTCATCGCCTTCGGCAGTTGCAGTCTTTTGAGGTGAGTCCTGAAAGGGGAGTTTCTTTTTATGCGTCACCGTGTTAGTGATAATTACTATCCAGAAGCGATCACTCAGTGAACCTCATTCTGGCAAGCTATAGTAGATTCACATCAACCGTGCATCTGATGTCTAGGCCAGTCCCCTACGACGCTCCTGATTGGCTATTGATAAGCTAATGACAGGCCTGGAAACTCTTAGTCTCTCGAGAGAGTTCACATAGGCAGGATGTATGTTCCACCTCTCCTGAGGGATACCTTTTGAAAGACGTATCCCTCAGGAGAGGTGGAACATACATCCTGCCTATGTGAACTCTCGAGAGAGACTGAGAGTTTCCAGCACTGTGATTGGCTTATCAACAGCCAATCAGGAGCGTCGTAAGGGACTGGCCTAGACATCAGGTGCACGGTTGATGTGAATCTACTAAACCTATTCAAGCATTTTTAAAAAATAAATTCCATGAATTACAGTTATAGAATCAGTCAATCCTTATCATCTCATACTATTATCTTATTAATCCATTTCTATTGTTTTCCTTTCAGAGTCAACTGAAGTTTCTAAGACGGTGGCAAGAGAGACTATTGAGAAAACGTAATCAGTGGCCACCCTATTATCACATGGCTATGACTTGAGTAAACACGGCTCTTTTCTAACTAAGTATATGTGCCACAACAAATATAGGCTGCCAATCATCCAGTTTTCTATAAAAGTGAGCGTAAATAAGTGTTCTGCAACAAGCAGTGCAAGCATATGTTCTCATGGAATCTGAAACATTATGACCCTTTTTTACCCATTTATAGTTATGATTCACAGGTAAACCACTCAAGAATTCGCCATTAACTGAAACGAGTTGGGAAATGCTTTATTGGTAATAATTCCTCCACCCTGGATGATCTACCAATGGAATGTAATTAACCTCTGATGTGTATTCGATGTGGTTGTACGGTGGATTATTCATGCTCATATCTTTATTTATTTATTTATTTATTTATTTATTTATTCATTTTTTGCACAAGGTGCCTAAATCTATACATTTCAGTTAATTTCTTCTTGCTTCAAGTATGACATCAGAAATTGGATTAGAAATTAAACAAAGTTTTTTTTATTTTCTATTTATTTATTTATTTTTTTACATTCTCGGATATTCAAGTTGAAATGAATATTTAGAGGATGATAAACATTGGCTTCAAGACACTGTTTTCATTTTGAAGTGGAAAGGTAAAGATGAATGACTTATAATGTTTTTTAAAAGTCGGTCACATTTTTTGGAATGTATAGTTGTTCCAGCTTCCTCAGGTTTGAGGTTTGGCAGCCTGCCTTCAGTGTGAAGGTGTTACAAGTTAAGCAAGTCATAATTCAAAGGTGGCAGAGACGTAAGTTGTAAAACAAATCCAGAAGAACATTGGATATCCCACTAGCTGGAAGGATTTTCTTTAAACGAATGCAGACTTTGTCACCCCATCCTAGCGGTATTGCAATTATTTCTTTACATGAGTTGTTATAACACAGAAACCCTTTTAACATCATGGTTATTACCAGCGAGAATGATAATCCTGTTGAAGGACACCAAAGAAAGTATTCCATTCTTGCCTTTCAAACTTTAAGGTTATCACACCCAAAAAAGTTTATATATATATTTTTTAGATACCACTTAATCACCGCTGCAGTAAACTTTACCATAAATTAAAATTATTAGAATACGTCAATTTTGCCTTTACGATCACCACATTTCTCGATCAAAAATTTAAATGATTTCATAATTGAATCCATTGCACCACTAATGACCTTTTTCATCAGTATTAATAACGTAGAAATTGTTCAGGTAGAAACAATGGTTCTTATTGTATCATGCAACTTGGAGTTAATCATTTCTGTTTTGAATTCAAAGGAAAATCGACTCCATTTCTCTCATCGTTGATAATACATACTATTGTTGTTAGAGTGAAATGGTTAGAAAACTTATATGAAATCAACTAGTTTCCTCTTTCATATCATTTGTATATTAGGATAAATGCCTAAATACGTTCTTGTTGTCACTCAAGTATATTTATACAACTTTTGAACCGGAGAGTAATTTTTGCATATTTCTCATAAAATACAGTATTTAGATCAACTCAGTTACTTAAACAAATCCATATTTATATCAGTAATTCTACCACATTTAGGCAGACATGGACAAACATTTAATCACAGACTTGCGCTCATGAACACACTAGTAATTATACACTTATGAAATTACAATATTTATATACTTGGCAGTATCTCATATAACAATAAACTGTAAAAATGCTGTTCACTTTCATTTTCATACATACATCATACGAAATCACAAACACACTCTTATACATACACACGCACACACACACACACACGTATAATTATATATATATATATATATAGGGTTTAACAAAAACATCATCAATTAAATCATATATGAAATCTTATATTGATTACAGCACATAATTATTTGAACACCAGTATTTACTACTGATTTAAATCAAATTCAACATTCTTAATAAACCTGGCCATTCATTTCCTCATTATAATAGGATTTGATTTGTTTAACCCGGGTCATTCGATAGACACTCTATGGAAATGTCTTTCGTAAGTCGCTACTTTGGACACGAAATTATGAATAAAAAAAAAAGATAGATTTTCATGTATTTTGTGAATGAGTGGTTGTTGTGTGCTTAGGGATATATCTAGCAATTTTGTTGTATCAAGTTAATAATTTAATGAAATGAAACTGTCGTTCATCCGTGTATAGAATGGTCTATTATAGAATTCATATGTGAATAAGTGAGCTATTTTCGTAAACAAGAGGGAGTTTATAAATAGTGCTAAGGTGTGAATAAAGATATTAGACCAAATGTCAGGATATGTATTTGTAGAATATAATTAAATATATCTTTTCATGCTGTTGTTTCCATTCGTCCCCCAAAGGAAAAAGATTTTCGTCTGCTTCCTTGACAGGTTTCTGGTTGGAAAGTGAAAGGACAGAAGAAAGAAATGTGCATAAAATAAAATAACTTTGTTTCGTTGATAACGTTTCCAGTGATAACTGCGCTCTGATATGAAACAGCTCCTTCATCACAGTTGTTTTAATAAACGAAGGCGATATGAAAGTCACTTTGGTTATAATCACAAACAACAACAACAATAGCTATTGCAACTAACCAATAGTTCTGTTTCAAAGAATTTTAATAGCTCTAACACACGCCCACACACACACATACACACACACACACAAACACACATATATATATATATATATATATATATATATATATATATATATATATATATATATGTGTGTGTGTGTGTGTGTGTTGTGTGTGTGTGTGTGTTTATAAAAAGCATTAAGCTACAAATGTTCTTTAATATCCAATTCCCTCTACCTCGGAATATCAATTAGAAAATTCCCCCCCTCCGTTAATATATGTGAAATTTATTATTCCGGGCAGAGCGAATTGGATAACAAAGGACATTTGTAGCTTAATACTTGTATATGAATAACGTCGATGTGCTGAATATATATATATATATATATATATATATATATATATATATATATAATATATATATATATATATATATATATATATATATATATATATATCCGCAATAAGTCACCAAACAGCAAGAGACAAATATGTGTACGTAGTAAGCAACATGAGAGGTGAAAAATGAAAGACCAGGTACCAAGAGGTACCAAGCGTTTTCGTGTATTGTGTACACTTCTTCGAGGAACAAAGTAGAATAAATAAATAGAGACAAAAAAAAAAAAATCTTCACAAAGCAAAGCTAAAAGCCATTAACAAGCAAACCATCATTACAAATTATCACTGCCAAACAATAAGTAAGAATATTTCAAAAGTACTTGAGAACTGAAACTGCATTAGTTATAACAGCCTGTTGCTAAAAGGTGACATTGTATTTCCCTACAATTTTATAAACAAGGTAACTATCTAATTTAAAAGACCTGAACTCAGATTCATAAGTTGATTATTAAGATGCTTAATAAAGGCAGATTCAATTATGTGTCTTTTTATTGTCTTCTAGTATATATTATAATATTATATATAATATACAAATACTATTAAATATATATATATATAGATATAATACAAATATATAAAATATATCTAATATATATAAAGATATACGTAATATTATATATATATATTATATTATATATATTAATATATATAGATATTATATCTAATCTATATTAATATATATATATATATATGTGTGGTATATATGTGTATATACACACACGCTATATATATATATATATATATATATATATATATATATATATATATATATATATGTATATATATATATATTATATATATATATATATGTATATATGTTATATATACACACGCAGTGACGCATATATATATATATATTTATATATGTATATATATATTTATACATATACATATATCCAGCACTGAGTGGTCGACGATAACTATTGCGAAAATATCTGTCCCCATTCCCTCATCACCTAACGAAGCTGTTTGGAAAATTTGGCCGTAATTAGGAAAAGATTAAAGTAGTATTAGGTTTCGGGGCCAGAGTAATCCGCCTGGCTGGAGAATCTAATATGGACCAGAGATACACTAAAAACGTGAGATGGCTGGTGGAGCCAATACATGGCACTTTTTTTCACATTTAACCATTTAATAGTTTAAAAAGACTGGTAAGCGAGGTACTCATTTGGTTTACAAAACTTAAGCGAGATACTTGATCAGTTTAAAAAAAATAGTAAGCAAGTACTCTGTGGGTTTAAGAAAAAAACTAGTAAGCAAGGTACTACTCTGTTGGTTTAAAAAATAGACTGGTAAGCGAGGTACTCGGTTGGTTAAAAAAAAAAAAAAACAAAAAAAAAAAAAACTAGCAAGCAAGGTACTCTGTCTGTTTAAAAAAAAACTTAGTATGCAAGGTACCTCTGTCAGTTTAAAAAAAATTAGTAAGCAAGGTACTCAGTTAGTTTAAAAAAGAAACTAGTAGGCGAGGTACTCTGTCGGTTTAAGAAAAAAGCTAGTGAGGCAATGGTACTCTGTTGGTTTAAAAAAAAACTAGTAAGCAAGGTACTCTGTTGGTTTAAAAGAAAACTAGTAAGCGAGGTACTCAGTCGGTTTAAAAAAAAAAAACCCAAAAAAAAACTAGTAAGCAAGGTACTCTGTCGGTTTTTAAAAAAACAGTAAGATAGGTTACTAATTTGTGATTAAAAAAGAAGACTGGTAAGCGTGGTACTCGGTCGGTTAAAAAAAAAATAGATAAGCGAGGTACTTGGTCGGTTTAAAAAAAATAGTAGCGAGGTACTTGGTCGGTTTAAAAAAAAAAAAAAAAATAGTAAGCAAGGTACTTGTTTGGTTTAAAAAAATAGTAAGCGAGGTACTTGATCGGTTTAAAAAAAAATAGTAAGCGAGGTACTCGGTCAGTTTAAAAAAGAAACTAGTAAGTGAGGTACTCAGTCGGTTTAAAAAAAAATAGTAAGTGAGGTACTCAGTCGGTTTAAAAAAAACTAGTAAGTGAGGTACTCAGTCGGTTTAAAAAAAAATAGTAAGTGAGGTACTCAGTCGGTTTAAAAAAAAATAGAAAGCAAGGTACTCTGTCGTTAAAGAAAGAAACACTAGAAAGCGAGGTACTCAGTCGGTTTAAAAAAAACTAGTAAGTAAGGTACTCAGTCGGTTTAAAAAAAATAGTAAGTGAGGTATTCAGTCGGTTAAAAAAAAATAGTAAGCGAGGTACTCAGTCGGTTTAAAAAAAACTAGTAAGTGAGGTACTCAGTCGGTTTAAAAAAAATAGTACGCGAGACTCGGTCAGTTTAAAAAAGAAACTAGTAAGCGAGGTACTCTGTCGGTTTAAAAAAAAAAACTAGTAAGCGAGGTACTCTGTTGGTTTAAAAAAACTAGTAAGTGAGGTACTCAGTCGGTTTAAAAAAAAAATAGTAAGTGAGGTATTCAGTCGGTTAAAAAAAAACTAGTAAGAGGTCTTGGATTAGTTTAAAAAAAAATAGTAAGCGGAGGTACTCGTCAGTTTAAAAAAAATAAACAGTTACGTGAGGTACTCAGTCGTTTAAAAAAATAGTAAGTGAGGTATTCAGTCAGTTAAAAAAAAACTAGTAAGTGAGGTACTCAGTCGGTTTAAAAAAAAATAGTAAGCGAGGTACTCAGTCGGTTTAATAAAAAAAACTAGTAAGTGAGGTACTCAGTCGGTTTAAAAAAAAACTAGTAAGTAAGGTATTCAGTCAGTTAAAAAAAAAACTAGTAAGTGAGGTACTCAGTCGGTTTAAAAAAAAAAATAGTAAGCGAGGTACTCAGTCGGTTTAAAAAAAATAGTAAGCGAGGTACTCAGTCGGTTTAAAAAAAAAAAAAAACTAGTAAGTGAGGTACTCAGTCGGTTTAAAAAAAAAACTAGTAAGTGAGGTACTCTGTTGGTTTAAAAAAAATAGTAAGCGAGGTACTCGGTCAGTTTAAAAAAGAAACTAGTAAGCAAGGTACTCTGTCGGTTAAAAAATAACTAGTAAGCGAGGTACTCTGTTGTTTAAAAAAAAAAAACAGTAAGCGAGGTACTCAGTCGGTTTAAAACAAGATTTTTAAGCGAAGTACTTGATCAGTTTAAAAAAAAAACTAGTAAGCAAGTACTCTGTTGGTTTAAGAAAAAAACAAGTAAGCGAGGTACTACTCTGTTGGTTTAAAAAATAGACTGGTAAGCGAGGTACTCGGTTGGTTAAAAAAAAACTAGTAAGCAAGTTACTCTGTCCGGTTTAAAAAAAAAAAAAGCTTGTATGCAAGGTACTCTGTGGGTTTAAAAAACTAGTAAGTGAGGTACTCAGTCAGTTTAAAAAAAACTTTTAAGCAAGGTACTTGATCAATTTAAAAATACTAGTAAGCAAGTACTCTGTTGATTTAAGAAAAAAACTAGTAAGTGAGGTACTACTCGGTTGGTTTAAAAAATAGACTGGTAGGCGAGGTACTCGGTTGGTTAAAAACAAAAAATGTAGTAAGCGAGGTACTCTGTCGGTTTAAAAAAAAAACTAGTATGCAAGGTACTCTGTCGGTTTAAAAAAAATAGTAAGCGAGGTACTCGGTCGGTTTAAAAAAGAAACTAGTAAACAAGGTACTCTGTCGGTTAAAAAAAAAAAAAAACAGTAAGCAAGGTACTCTCGGTAAAAAAATTAGTAAGCGGAGGTTTACTTCAGTCGGTTTAACACAAGTAAGCGAGGTACTCTGTTCAGTGAAAAAAACAAAAAATAGGCCGAGGGTACTCGGTCGGTTTACTAAGTAAGCGAGGTACTCTGTCAGTGAAAAAAATCTAGTAAGCGAGGTACTCGGTCGGTTTAAAAAAAACTAGTAAGCGAGGTCTCTGTTCAGTGAAAAAATCTAGTAAGCGGAGGTACTCGGTCTGTCCAAAAAAATAGTAAGCCAGAGCGTACTCGGTCGGTTTTAAAAACTAGTAAGCGCGGTACTCGGTTCGGTTTAAAAAAAAACTAGTAAGACTAGGTATCGGTTGTTGGTTTAAAAAAAACACTAAGTAAGCGAGGTATCGGTCGGTTAAAAAAAATAGTAAGCTGACCCAGGTACTTATGTTGGCTTAAAAAAAAAATAGTAAGCGAGGTACTCTGTCAGTGAAAAAAAAAAACTAGTAAGCGAGGTACTCGGTCGGTTTAAAAAAAACAAACTAGTAAGCGAGGTACTCGGTTGGTTTAAAAAAAACACTAGTAAGCGAGGTAATCGGTCGGTTTAAAAAAAAAAAAAACAAAAAAAAAAAACTAGTAAGCGAGGTACTCGGTCGGTTGAAAAAAAAAAATAGTAAGCAAGGTACTCGGTCGGTTTAAAAAAAACAGTAAGAGAGGTACTACTCTGTTATTAGAAAAAAGACTGGTAAGCGAGGTACTCGGTCGGTAAAAAAAATAAAAAAAAAAAAAAAAAAAAAAAAAAAACTATTAAGCGAGGTACTCGCACGGTTTCCGATGCTCCGTGTTGACATAACATTTCAAATGACTTCCGAGGTTGAGCTAAAATCGATATGAAATCTCTTGACCCACATTCGCTTGTGGTGATTGTTCACGTGTTTTGGGGACTGATGTGTGTGATTTTCGTATGCAAGCAGGCTGTTATATTCAAGTTTCTGGAGAGAGAGAGAGGAGAGAGAGAGAGAGAGGAGAGAGAGAGAGAGAGAGTTAGTTAATCAATTACTCTAAAAGATCAACCATCACAAGTTTCTGTGTGTGTGAGAGAGAGAGGGAGAGAGAGAGAGAATTAATTAATCAATTACTCTGAAAGATCAACCATCAAAAGGAGAGAGAGAGAGAGAGAGAGAGAGAGAGAGAGAGGCAATACCGAAATATATCTGAAAGAAGAGAGAGAGAGAGAGAGAGAGAGAGAGAGAGAGAGAGAGAGAGAAAGGCAATACTGAAATATATCTGAAGGAATGTTAAGCCCATTACCTCACATCTGCAGACATATGTGTATTTGCCATACATTGGAAATTTGCAGGGTGAAACACTCCCTATTTTTATGCAAATGGCTGAAATAGGGTATGTCCAATTTTACTCCACGATTTCCACGAACTTTTCTTCAGCGCTGATTACATTTTCATTGCAATTAGATTTCATTAACATATTGCTCAGGGTGTAGAATTTTTTATCTTTTTTTTTTCTTTTTAACTTCGCAATAAGAACATTTCAGCAGATATTCGAAATCAGTCACTTTCCTTGCATTCAAACTGGCTCATCTACTCGAGCAAAGCAGCCAGCTTAGCTCCGTCATTACCGCGCAGGTAAGGCAACGGAGAGCTTTCGCAAGCAAAACCATTTACAGGCTAAAGCTCTAAAAGTGCTTTCGCCCGGCTCTCGACCGTGCTTGATTAAAGCTCACAGCTAATGGACGCCCGTGCAACACGATATCAAAGTTTAATGCTCCAGCTCCACACACCCCCCCCCTCCCCCCTTAACACCAGCCCCTAACACCACCCCCAATGCCATCCATCTCCAACCCCTCCTCACCTCCATCCCTCACCACCCCGTCCCAGGCACACCTAAGCTTCTATCGGATTCTTTTCCAGGCGTTCGATACCAAGGATGATTTGTTTTCGTGTGTGGCTGTTTGTGAAGTGAAAGTCGGACGGACAAGTCTTTGTGGCTGTTATTACGTTCAAGCCACAGCGCAAATTGAAATGTAGGATTGACTTTATTCGTGTTCCTTGAAATGTGAGTTATCACGTAAGAAAAATGAGTGTTACCGCATTTGGCCCTGACATGCATCGTTGGAACATGGACCTGAAATGATGTCTTTTATTTACCGGCATATTCTTTTAAAACATTCTTTATCCGCAATGCCACTCTCCTATTCTTTTCATTTTGTTTTCATGTTATTGTGGTTGCATAGCTCCAGCTTCTGTGAAGACCAGTAAAGCATGCGACAAGAAATAAGGATCGTGCTTTAGCTATTCGGTTTTTCTGGAGTATTTCTCTGGTAAATCCTGCAAATATAACATCTCTTGCGTATACTCTGTCTAAATCCTGCATAGTAAAGATATATTAGTCTTGTTCGTTTCACCAAACGGCCATTAAGTTCAATCTTCATGCCTAAAGTATATACGTATATACATATATATATATATATATATATATATATATATATATATATATATATATATATATATATATATATGCTTAAAAAATCACAGTAGATGCACGTGACTTCATAAATAAGCGAATCCCACAGGAAAATGATAGTCAGAAATCCAAGCGCTTTCGTCTTTACTCAGACATTGTCAAGGAGCTATGAAGTACAATTGGAGAGAAAGATCTCAGGTACAAAACAAGATCAAGGGTAAAAATTAAAAGAGATAATCCAGGATTATCGGATATCACACAGTCACAAACCTAAAAAGATTTGACCCTAACCGAAATTACAAAGTATCTTTGCAGTCCAAAACATGTAAAAACTGAATATATTAATTTTTGCTTATATTTATCTACAACTTTTTTCATTATTTAAACTTGATGCTTTCATAATGAAAAAGGTTGTAGATAAATATAAGCAAAAAAATTAATATATTCAGTTTTTACATGTTTTGGACTGCAAAGATACTTTGTAATTTCGGTTAGGGTCAAATCTTTTTAGGTTTGTGACCGTGTGATATCCGATAATCCTGGAATATCTCTTTTAATTTTTACCCTTTTGACAATTAACCATCTGGTATTCTTGATCTTGTTTTGTACCTGAGACCTTTCTCTCCAATTGTACTTCATTAGCTCCTTGACAATGTCTGAGTAAAGACGAAAGCGCTTGGATTTCTGACTATCATTTTCCTGTGGGATTCACACACACACACACACACACACACACATATATATATATATATATATATATATATATATATGTATATATATATATATATATATATATATATATATATATATATATATATATTTAAATATATATGCATATATCCAGTCCCATTATACCTTAGAAAACCCTACTACTTCGAAATGGTTCATCTCCATTTCCGACTTATCTCTCACCTTTCGTGAAGATTGTTTTTGTAAATTGAAAAGGAAGAGCAGGGATTCGGTAAGTATGCTTCCAGTTTGCAGACTCATCTCTTGAAATTTGAGCTGGATGGTTTTCGACTTCATACCTTCGTTCGATATTTTCCAAATTTTTTATTTACGTTTTTTCTCTTCGTTCTTCAAGCCGGTTATTCCACGGATATTTTTATTATGAATGCATTGAACAGTAGATCGTGTCAGTTTTGATGTCACATCCCTCACAAGGATTTCAAAATAGGTTCGTTTCTTAAAGCTATAACGCAGTATATATGTTCATTTTTCTCCAGCATAGATAAAGGCAAAGGACCCTTGAGGCTCCTGAAGATCTTTACGAAAATGTAATATGCGGTAGCTATCAATACTATAAGCATTTGTTAAGTACAGGAAAACTGCAAAAAAGTTTACTGTTCTGTTATTATTTTGAATCAATTTTATTTTCTATTTTCTTGGTCCATTCAAGGGAAAGAAAGTAATTTCTCGATTTCTTTGAGATTTACGCAGAAGCTTGAAAGAAAGATGTTATTCACTTAAACTCCACATTTTAAAATCGATAAAATTGACACTGATGCAAATTTTATAACCGGATGAGTTAATCAGTGAAATAATATATTATCGAATTAATACATTGACCCAACATGACCTGATACACTCACATTCAAGAACACGTCTCAATAAGCTGTTTTAATAACAGGCATTCCGGTCATTTGTGATTGATGTGCTTCCGGGATGCGTATTCCAGAACTGTAAGCAAGTACTGAGACCTTCCCTGAAAAAAGCGGGACGTCATATCTTAAAAACTAACCGTAGAATCTTCTTTAAAACAATCTCATTATGTTTCTCACACCCAAATTGTGCAATGGAAGTTATACCAAATCCTAGGTGTATAAAAATAAAGGGGGAGGGCTGGTGCAATGCTAGTATACATCTCGGGAACGTGATTCCGGGAATGAACACAGAAGGCCGTTGGAATATTCCATCGAGATCGGCTGCCTTCATGACTGATGAAATCGAAGAAGAGGGGAGAAGGTAGAGACGGCGAGGCTTATGAAGGACGGGATATATATATTATTATATATATATATATATATATATATATATATAAATATATAAATATATTTATATATAATTAATCTATATATATATAATATATATAGATATATAATATAATATATATATATATATCAATAAATCATATATAAGTATATATATTATATATATATATATATATATATATATATATATAGTTAGATAGATGATAGATAGATAGATAGATAGATAAAGAGAGAGAGAGTTCACGGATGGTTTCATACCAAATGCTTGATGAAATACATTAAAAAACCATAATTTCATAAATTGTCTGTTTCCTTACTTTAGTTGGTAGGATTTCGCTTAGGGTTGTATGTGGCATGAAATAAATCCTGGCTTCGTTAAGGAACTTTAAGGAACTGTTCCATGTCTAAAGAACCGCCAGGCCGACCGAGTTTGTGGAAGCGATCGACCCATGTCGCTGAAGTTTTAGGCAGACTTTTGTATACACAAGAAAACAACGAATAAAAGTTTATGTATTTATTATGTTCCGGAGATGAATCTAGTACGCTCCCTTAAACTGGCAGAAGTTTTAACAAGGGGCTCTTGTCTGCAGTAAAAATGTCTATCCGAAACTTTTGTAAATATGGAAACGAAGGATGTGTTTACTGCGTTAGTTAACGGTCGATTATAACCATTCACAAACAGACATAGACATACAAGCGCACACATATATACGTATATTGTAAGACTACACATATTTACAACTATATATATATATATATATATATATATATATATATATATATAATATATATATATGTGTGTGTGTGTGTGTGTGTGTGTGTGTGTGTGTGTGTGTGTGTGTGTGTGTGTGTGGGAGTGTATGTGTGTGTGTGCGTTTGATTCCGGTGACAATAAAAAGATTCACCCAACGGGATTGGATTTCAGTAAATTCTAGTATAGCAATCGTGCTAAAAAATAATAAAGACTTCCGACCATTTTCATATGAATTCATATCCGAAATAAAGTATTATTATTATTATTATTATTATTATTATTATATTATTTTTTTTTTTTTGCTCGTCACAGTCCTCCAATTCGACTGGGTGGTATTTATAGTGTGGGGTTCCGGGTTGCATCCTGCCTCCTTAGGAGTCCATCACTTTTCTTACTATGTGTGCCGTTTCTAGGATCACACTCTTCTGCATGAGTCCTGGAGCTACTTCAGCCTCTAGTTTTTCTAGATTCCTTTTCAGGGATCTTGGGATCGTGCCTAGTGCTCCTATGATTATGGGTACGATTTCCACTGGCATATTCCATATCCTTCTTATTTCTATTTTCAGATCTTGATACTTATCCATTTTTTCCCTCTCTTTCTCTTCAACTCTGGTGTCCCATGGTACTGCGACATCAATGAGTGATACTTTCTTCTTGACTTTGTCAATCAACGTCACGTCTGGTCTGTTTGCACGTATCACCCTATCCGTTCTGATACCATAGTCCCAGAGGATCTTTGCCTGATCGTTTTCTATCACTCCTTCAGGTTGGTGCTCGTACCACTTATTACTGCAAGGTAGCTGATGTTTCTTGCACAGGCTCCAGTGGAGGGCTTTTGCCACTGAATCATGCCTCTTTTTGTACTGGTTCTGTGCAAGCGCCGGGCATTCACTTGCTATGTGGTTTATGGTTTCATTTTTCGTATTGCACTTCCTACATATGGGAGAGATGTTATTTCCGTCTATCATACTTTGAACATATCTGGTTCTTAGGGCCTGATCTTGTGCCGCTGTTATCATTCCTTCAGTTTCCTTCTTTAGCTCTCCCCTCTGTAGCCATTGCCAATTGTCATCGCTGGCTAGTTCTTTAGTCTGTCTCATGTATTGTCCGTGCATTGGTTTGTTGTGCCAGTCCTCTGTTCTTTCTGTCTTTCTCCTGTCTCTGTATATTTCTGGGTCTTCGTCTACTTTTATTAGTCCTTCTTCCCATGCACTCTTTAGCCACTCGTCTTCACTGGTTTTCAGATATTGCCCCAGTGCTCTGTTTTCGATGTTGACGCAGTCCTCTATACTTAGTAGTCCCTCTCCCTCCTTCCTTTCGTGTTATGTATAGTCTGTCCGTATTTGCTCTTGGGTGTAGTGCTTTGTGTATTGTCATTTGTTTCCTGGTTTTCTGATCTATGCTGCGGAGTTCTGCCTTCGTCCATTCCACTATTCCTGCGCTGTATCTGATTACTGCACTGCCCATGTGTTTATGGCTTTTATCATATTCCGGCGTTGAGTTTTGACTTGAGTATCGCCTTGAGTCTCTGCATATATTCTTTCCTGATCGTGTCCTTCATCTCTTGGTGTTTTATATCTCCTCCTTCCATTATTCCCAGGTATTTGTATCCTGTCTCATCTATGTGTTTGATGTTGCTCCCATCTGGTAGCTTTATCCCTTCAGTTCTCGTTACTTGCCTTTTTGTATGTTGACTAAGGCGCATTTTTCTATTCCAAACTCCATCCTGATGTCCCAGATACAATCCTTACAGTCTGGATTAGGGTATCTATTTCCTTGATGCTTTACCATACAGCTTGATGTCGTCCATGAACATCAGATGGTTGATTTTGTTGCCTCTTTTCTTGAGTTGGTACCCGGCATCCATCTTCTGTAGTACTTTTGTCATGGGAATCATGGCTACTATGAAGAGTAGTGGGGACAGTGAGTCGCCCTGGAAGATCCCTCTCCGTGATATTAAACCTCTGCTAGTCTTATTCCAGAGCTTGTAAGTATTGTATTCCAGTTGCGCATTGTATTTTTGAGGAAGCTGATGGTATTTTCCTCTGCCCCATATATTTTCAGGCATTCTATTAGCCATGTGTGTGGTATCATGTCGAAGGCTTTCTTATAGTCTATCCATGCCATGCTTAGGTTGGTTTTCCTTCTCCTACTGTTCTTCATTACCATTTTGTCTATCAGGAGCTGGTCTTTTGTGCCCCTACACTTCCTTCTGCAGCCTTTCTGTTGGTGGGGGATGGTGTTTGTCTCCTCTAGGTAGTTGTATAGCCTTTCACTGATGATACCTGTTAGTAACTTCCACATTATTATTATTATTATTATTATTATTATTATTATTATTATTATTATTATTATTATTATACGTACACCTGTGAAGACATTCCACTAAAACTCATGTGAAAAAATGTATTCTGCTTAATTTCGTGAATAGTGTAGAACAAAGAGATAAAGTTGATAAGTTTTGATTCATTCTGGGTTTCTTAACGTTCAGAATGGAAATTCAAATGTTTAATTTCATTATTAAGACAAAATTTGCATCACGCTTCGTCCAGGCTGTTGGCTTCTATTTCTGTAAATGTATAAATAAAGGCAAAATGCACGAAGAAAAATGAAACTATGTATGTTGATATCCTACATACATATAATCGCACGTTTCCAAAGGAAACACAAAGCAGAATAAGTGGAAGCATGTGGAAACTTATTCAATTTACACGTGGAACACCACCCACCCGGGAGTGAATAAAATGGGCTGTGGTAAAGAACAGAGAATCAAGAAACCGACGGGAAAAAAAACTCATCTTATTTCTCTCTCCCTATGAAACTTTTGGCGACAGCCAGATCCAATTATGGAACTTGTCTCGTATATTTTTTGTGCTGCTTTTCTGTTTTCTCAGGAGTTGAACTTGCTGATGGTTCTGTCTTCCTTTTTCTCCTTTCGTGTTTGGCTTACATTTTCCAACGTATGTGTGGGAAAGGAACGACCCAACAATAAGATGAGAACCATTAACGAACGCAGTTATGAATTCGACTTCATTCATGAAGCTGATCTGATGGCTTACGACCTTTTTCGGTATGATTGATTTTTATTTTGACCCAGATACTTGAAGCAAGAAGTTCAATTAGTCGTAAATGAAAATTTCAAGAGAAGCCTCAACTCTTCCTAACAATTTCCAACTTTGTCACGTCATTTTATCGTTTGAAATGATAAACAATTCTTTTCCTAACCAGAAGTGAAAATGGGGGATCTTAGGAATATAATAAAAAAAGTTATTAGATTGTACAAGTGGGAATGTTGTTTTAATAGTAATTGACCGAATTGGAGCAAAGAGTATAGAGAGTATGTACCTCCTTGGTTTCTTTTGAATTTTGATCGTGGTCAAGGTAATTACTTATCAATAAACATAAAATGGAACAAGAGAATGCGACTGAACGAAAATCTATACGTTTCAGGGAAATATTTACTTTTAAAACAGTTTCCAGTCTATATTCCCCACAAACAGCCAAGGTGCCCTTTTTTGTCAGAAATAACAATGGATCTGGATCATTTGCATGCATTGAATTTAATGGATTTTAAGACTCACATTGTCATTCCAAAATTTCGTCTTTTTATAGAAATCGTATATTATTATACAATTTTAGTATAAAAACAGGAGTTTTCATTTTCAAAAACTAAAGGCATGCCCTTTTTCTTACATGAGTCCCTGCCCTGCTGAAAGTCTGCGCACTCCCTTGCCCACAAATACAGCTTTTAGTAACCCCCAAAAATGGTAAATAGTCGTAGAAATGACTGCCAAGAGGAAACAAATGTCCAAACTTCAACTTTTTCCACTAGACCTTCTTATCGGTTTTACGTAATCGCGTTTCCTTATTTCTCAAGTTGCAACTTTCTTTATGAACACACCTCTGATTATTCATAGCAATACGTTTCATAGAGGTCTATCTGAAAATTGCTATCAACACAGTTTTCATAGCCATTGCCGCCGAGTATATGGATCTAATATGCAAATACATTCAACCTCATAGATCTCTCCTTGTCAGACAGGACCATTAATTATTTGAACGGCTCAACCTCTTACCCTTCATATATCTAAGGGGAGGGAGGGAGAGAGACTGGTAGAGCGGACAGGCAAACAGACAGACAGGAACATAGACAGAGGAAGTAAAATAAGGAATGTTCTTCAGATGTTTACGTCTGGAATACTAAAGAGAAAGTCTTCGTCCATTCGTCACTCGTGATCTACTAAGAACATAAAAATGTCAAAAGTGGTTCGCCCATCAATATTTTACTTTGAAAATTTGAAGAATTCTTCTTAACTTTCTAACCTAACGTCTTGAACATGGAACATTGGTCATCATTGATAAGAAAAAAAAACTTCGATATTTTGTAAGTTGTCATAAACCACCATGGTTCTAAAACGACCTTCATTATCTCATCAGGTGCTGGCTGCTTGCAGGTATAGAGTTATGATATTTTCAGGATTATTTTTTTTATTATTAAGTATGTTAGGGAATGCTCTTTTTTCTTTATTGTTCGTTCCACAAATATAGTTCTACTTTCATTTATTGTATCAATATTTTTTGCACATTTCAGCTCATTTTTTAATAGTCCGTATTCAGAAGAGTTGACGTATTAAATCACAACAGCCCGTCACAACCATTTATGTTGTTGCATGAGTTTCTTCCAGTAAATCTTAGCCGTTATGCTACAAAGCCCATTTACTTTAGGTTGCCGTAGCAAGAGGGCTGGAAACGGGGATGTTCAACGTCCCTGGGATATGGCGCTACAATATGTAATTTCCATTTATCATCTCACCGAATTTCCGTTGGGGCTGTGTGTTATTAAGTCTACGAGAAGCTACCGTAAATCTAACTTAGTACTTACTTTACACAAATCTTAGGGAGAAGCGTACATTAAGTTTAGGTCGTTAAATGTAAAATTGAGCGTTTATTTTGTTTGTTTTTTGAACAGGAAACACTCATGCCAGTAAAATGAATATATCTAGAAGTGCAAAAGAGCGTTCTTATAAAAACTGGGAAAGTCTACCAGTTGTCTCCAAAATTTTCATATGTAAGGTCACTTCGTTTTCTACTCATCCCACAGCAATATCTGTTCTCAACGCAGTTTGAAAATGTACTGAACTAGACCTATAGATGTTTATGTGAGCTCTATAAAAATGACTTTTTTCAATGATTTCTTAAGTTTCATGCGTCAGCTTAGTCTTAAAAATATCGCTGAATATCACGGGCCAATAAATAGTTTTGAACAGAAATTAAAAGATTTATAGCAAAAAAAAAAAACTGAGAAAGGAGAGACAGTCAAAAAGAAAATATATAATAAGCTATTGAATGAATCTGCTTTGCAAGAGTGTTTGAATCTTTAAATACATATATGTACCTCAGCTAGGTCATTATTGGTGTTCAAGAGATACGTTTGGCTTTCTAGGTCCATACATGCGGTAGATAATGTATATGGTGCCTTAAGATATTATAGTTTTAATGACATAAACAGTTGGTATATCTAAAAATAAGACAAAACTACGGAAATATTAACACAGTGTTTAGAGAAAGTAGAAAACATCCTCAGGTAGAGGAGACGGGGGCTACTTGTTACAATTTTCATTCCGGGAATTTTTCTGAAGTTATTTTCCAGGTTAAAAGAATAATATTTATCTCACGAGATGTAAAATTTAGTTATATATTAAATGAAAAAAATCAAAATGCCCTAGCTCGTCTCTAACCTATTGAAATTTTTCATTTTTTACAAAGATTTAAAATCTAACAATTAACCCCAGAGTGGGTTTTAATGACAGGATCATAAAATATCGATGGCTTTTTAATGAAACATTCGTTTCTTACAGTATACTACAACTGAATGGTCTGCTTGACTGGTGAAATGACAATTAGAAAACCTTGAATACTTCCGTACAAGAAATGGCAATAAAATAGAAAAACAAATTCCATACTTTGTCTCAAATACTTTGGAATTTCAAATAACTTCTACCTCGAAGATAACGTTTATACAGATGTAGAAAATATCACTCTTTCCTTTGTTCTTGAGCACTGTGCAATAATAATAATAACCATTGCTTGCCCTGCACATTTATTATGGCTCCATAGATAAGGATTATTTACAGTAAATTTTGTCTCTTTAAAAAAGTGATAAAAAAATGAGAAAACTTCACATGTAGATGCAGCTTGACCTATGAAATTCCAATTAGAACTGTATCTCATATGTAAGAAAAGTATCAAAACAAAAACGCACATTTTTCTTAACGATTTTCAAAGAGCAGATAAATTATTAATCAGAAATACACTTGATACATAATGTAGAAAGCATCCTTTCCCCCACAGCGGTCATGTGCCCATTTCCTACACTCTGTGCACTGGATCCATCCTTCAATCGGCCTGCTCTTTGAAAACGGCCCTTTTTATATTTATAAAGCCGTGTGAGGGGCAGGTTGTTACAGTGTAACAATGTGCCCCAAGCCGAAAGTAACAACCTGCCTCATAGGCGCCATTTTTCAATTACATCCAACAGAATCCCTAAAGGCTTTACTTATTAGTGCAACTACAGGTTAATTTCATAGTAGATATATATTGATTACGTATGTGTAAACTTGAAAATGTACCTTGATACTGCCAGTTAAAAAGATGAAAAATGCAAGCTTCCAAAAATTTACTTTGGTTCCCCATTTTCAAAAAAATAAACAAAAGAGTCCACTATGTGCTAAATGCGTTTCAATACTAACACAAGAGGAAGAGGGAGGAGGCAGCCACGTAGTGTACTGACTAGAAGGTGCTGCTCCTAGTACTAACTAAAATCACTCAAGATAACACCTTGCCCCGGGTAATTTCTCTCTGATAGCTATAGATTAAACTGGCCAACTCCCCAAATTCTTCATGAATTCAGCACAGGATAAAAAGTATGTTATGTCTATTCATACCCCGAGAGACAGAGTTTAGCCGAGATATGAAATGTGGAAAATGGATTGCAGGACGCTGTTTGAAACTCTCCAAATATTTATTGAGGATTTTCTTATTCAAAATGATACGAGGCCTCGTATAAAATTATCATAAAGATATGTTGGCGGGTGAATTGATACGTAAACAAATGGTACCCAGGATCTATATATATATATATATATATATATATATATATATATATATATATATAATATATATATATATATGATAATGTTTATATATAATATAATATCTATATATATATATAGATATAATATATAATATATATCTATAATATTACCTAATATAAATATATTTATAATAATATCTATATATATATGATATATGTAATTGTGTAATATTAAATTATATATATCTTGGGTATAAATATATTATATATATATGGTAGTGTATATATATTTATAATATGTCATATATAAAAATATTGAATTATATATAGTCTATCCTATAATATGTATAATTTGTCATAATGTAATATAATTTATTAATATACTTAATATAATTATGTATTCAAATAACTATCCTATATATGTATGTATATATATAATATATACATATATATTATAAAATACTTTATATATATGTATATGCATATATATGTAAGGCCTAGGGTTTTTGATTAATAATATATTGTCCATGTGTTCCCTGTGACCTATGGAATGTGGAGAACAGTGTAGAGGTGATGACCTGAGAGTAGCTGATCAATGAGTTTCTGGGGATGGCGTGAGATAAAAATGATTAGTTCGACAAGTCAATGCACGACAGTTTTATGAACTCTTCTCAAAGTGCCTTTGTGAAACTGGATGCAGCTAGAACCGTGAGGCGCTAGCAAACTGTGTGTTCGTATGTGCGTGTGCGCCTCTTTCTGTTAAATAGGTTCATACCCAAGCCTATGGGAGGATTTTGATAGAGGGCTTCAAAGTCACAGGCAAGATGCCGTGGCATTCGCCGGGGGAGTTTTTTATTAATAGTGTTTAGTGTCCGGTTGTCTGGGTAAGTGTTGAAGTGCTTTGGCCAAAGGGATGGCCTTGTTTGATATCTTGTAAGATGTTCCATTTTATTAACTTTGTCTTTAAACTTGTGTGTGTACTTACCGGGATGTGTTCTGTATCTTTGAAACAGACGGATCTGGAATGCGGGGGGACAAAGAATTCCCAGAGGGGTGTAGACTTTTTTTGGTGACTAGACATTGTACTGTTTTTTTAGTTAGTCTGTAAGACTGGATTGCTTGATTGATTGATTTATTTATTCTTGTTAATAAACGTTAATGTTATGACGCAACTCTCTCATTTTCATTACCTGTTAGAATGGAGAGAAAGAGGTGGAGAGAGAGAGAGAGGGATTGCCGGGAGAGAGAGAGAGAGAGCCTGTGTGTGTAAGGTTGTGTGTGGTTGCCTTCCGTTTTGTGTCACGCTTACCTTATGAATAATGGGGGAAGAATCCCCCCAGTTACAGTGGTGGCGAGCGGTTAAGAGGGGATATAAAAGTTTTCTTTTTTTTTTCTATGCCTAGGAACGCCAATGTAGAGATGGGTGGCCAGTTAGAAAATAAAAGGGGTTATGGCTTAGCGACAGTTTTTCGAACGACAAAGCTTTGTGGGATTGTGGAAAATTGTTAAATTGTTAGATCTCGGTTGCTAAGTGAAAAAGGGGTAGAGAAAATGTCTGTCTGTGGGATGGGGGGATGAGGAAAGAAAATTTCTATTATGGTCATCAAATTTGCTCGTACCGAGATTCTTCAGGGCTGAGCCGTGAGACAAGCAACTCAGTCTAGTTCATGAGTGACGGTTGCTAGGTGCGTTTTCACCAACCGATCGCGTTTGTATTGTGCCGACGAGATTTACGTGTTTTACGAGAATTTCGAGTTCTTTTTTTTCCCATTATGGAGTAGTAAGTGTTAAAACTATTGTTTTGAAGGGAGAGGGTTTTTGTTTAAATATTTCAGGGTTATGTGATTGGTTCAAGAGGTCAAAAGTTTTTCTTGTCTTTGCCCCATGGTGACGTGTTTTCTTTATTTGCACGTGTTTATAATAGACGTATGTATTCGTCTTTGTTCAAAACATAGGGGTGTATTAAGATGTATTTATGCATGTGAACTGTGCTTAGATAAGCGGCCACAATTTTACGGGCTCAGCACATTTCTGCAGAGAGGTGCCTTGTATTGCGAGGGTACTGGCATCCCTCGGGGGGATACTTGCATGGAAGGTACCACTGGCCTCCCTCGAGAGATAGTGCAGGGATGGGCACTAGTGTATACCTTGGAATGGGTTCCTCGACACTGTTCAAGGGAGATGGGGGTAACCCACTGGTGTATACCTCGGGCTGTTCTGGCCGCTTGACTGAGGGGTTCTCACGGGGGGGGAGAAATTTTTTTTCTCAGTGTGGGTGAACTCCCCCTTTTCCTTTTTGTTGGGTATGGATTTGCCCTTGACATTGAATGCTAAGATATCTGCTGATCGATTAGTTGATGAAGTGAAACGCCCGTAGAGTCTTTTTTTTAGAAAAGAGATTTTTTTTTTCTCTCTTGGACGAAGAGAAAAGGAAATAAAAAGAGATTTTTCTTTTCCGTGAATGAGGGGAAAAGTAGTTAACATGCACGGGATGTGTTATATGTTTCTTTGTGCCTTGAAAGACACAAATATAAGGGGATACACAGATTATTTTTTTATTGTGTTGGAGAAATTACTTTGAAATGCCGATGATTGGTGTTGTATCTGTGTTGTGTGGCAATGGTGTTATGTCATGGTGTATGCTGGAGAAATTGTATGTCATAGGATTCAGCAATACTGTTGTATGCTATTTGAATTTCACCCTTACTTGAGATTTTTGCAAGAGAATTATTGCTATGGAGAGTTATTATTATTATTAATAATTATTATACTTGAGATGTGTCACGGGAGGTTTGCTTAAGTATAATTATCATTACGGGAGAATTGTTTTACGAGAGTTTTGAGATATTTCATGGGAGATTAGTTGATAATTATTACAGATAATTATTCAAGGAGAATTATTACAATGAATTAATGGGAGAAGTCTTGTGTTAGTTATTTGTTGAGTTTTTGTAACTTTGGAGAATATTTCAGTGATTCACGGGGATGAGTTTTGCTGAACCTTGATGAATCTGATTGAATCTTGGTGAATTGTGTTGAATCTTGCTGAACTTTTGCTGAATTCCTTGGAGAATGGACAAGCATTAACATTGGTGATATTTTTTGTACTGATACTGATGATTTTGATGATAGCAATTTTTTATTTTTTTGTGTGATCTTGCTGATGATGATATTTCTGATACTGATTTTTTATATACTAATACGTAGGTGTCGTAATGCTATCAAGGGAGGTGAGATCTTTTTTGAATTTGGGAGGAACTAACAACACATTATTTTGTTTTTGTTTTCCCTTTTTTTTATGAGTTCAGCAGATAATTGCTTGACATCTGGTGAGTTACGGGAGATAGTTAATGGTGCCGTTGATTTTTCTTTTCTCCTTTTTTGGAAATTAGCCATCGCTGACACAAGTTTTTTTTTTACCATGGGTGAATTTGAATTTATTTTTCTCTCCAGTTAGGTGTGAAATATATCTCAGTTCATGACTTAGAGTCATTGTTCGGGAACGTGTTTGTGTTTTAGCTATTTGATGCTATAGAGAAATATATGGGAGAATTTTTTGCACGTTTTGAATGCATACGTAATGGCACTACATTTCTTCTCTGGATATTTGTGTTCCAGAAATTGTGAGTTTTCTTGCACAATACCTTTGTCGTATTTGTGACAACTTTGTGAGAGATAGGAAACTTGGTTAAGTTTTCTAGTGGCTTATGTCGTAGTGCATATGGAGAAGTCTTGGCTAAGACTCTGTGAATTTGGAGTTCTGTTATAATGAGTTGTGGCACATTGGTGATTTTTTCTAGAATTTTCTAGACAGTTTTATATGCCGAGTTTTTGCCCTTTTATTTTAGCAGTTATGCTAAATGGAGAGAGTTTTTATAGTTTCTGACTATAACTTTGAGTTATTCTTTGGAGAATTGGAGTTATAATTGAGATATATTATTTGGAGAGATAATTGGAGGTATATATTATTTTGGAGTTATATTTTGAGATATAATATATGGGAGATATATTTTTTGGCCATTTTTTATATTTGCCAATGTGATATGAGCTAATGTTTTAGTTTCAATTATTTTGCAGCCATCTTTGTTGCAAATGGAGACACATATTGGAGATTATGGGGCAATATTTGTGAGTGAGTGAGTTAGTTGCCTTGAGTGCACATTTTTTTTTTGGAGATATATTTTTTGGAGCCTTGTTTTGTTCCACATGGAGTATTGGGGAAATAGAGGTAAATATTTTGTATTTGCCGAAATAGAGGTGATTATTCTCTATTCCTGGAGTGGTGTCTTTTTTACTGACATATGGCTATTGGAGAAATAAGAGAGAATAATATAATGGGGTTGGCTATTAACCACATGGAGGAAATATTTTTATAACCGGAGTGGTGTTATTATTAATATGGTGTCTCATAATGGAGTTGGAATTAATCTTTGGCGGGTGACCCTTTTTTTTTGTGGTTATGGAGTTTTTTTGAGCAAAGAGAAGATTTCTGTGGTTCTCTTCTTTGGTTTCGTGTCTATTTAGAGGCGAATGGCATTACTGCATTACGAGTCATTTGGAGATGTGTGCATTTGTTATGTTCACAAGTGTGTTATTTTTGGAGGAATATAATTTGGGCAAAGTCATGTTGAGAGAATAAGTCTTCGAGACAAATTTTTGAACACATTTGTCATATCCTGGAGTTAATTCTGTGAAATGTGTCAGTTAGACCTTTTTTTCTAGAGAATCATGAGTTTCCAAACTTATGTGTCTGACTAGACAATTCTTATGCTGATGTTAGAGCATGCGTCCGCAGGTGATTTTTCTGCTGACAAGCGATGTGATGAGCCGTGTGCTGATTCTTTTCCTCTGATGATGATAGATCAGAATTTTCGCAATATCTGGAAATGTTGACAATAGCATTTCACGAAAGCGCATGTGTGAGAGTTTGCTTTCTGGCAAATTCCGTGGCTTTACATGGAGCATTTCTTGGGAAAAACGAGGGAGTTATGCATATCATACATATGTTATGTATTTTGTGATTGGGGAAATCTTGTGATTATCCTTTTTTATATATATATTTTTCTTCCTTTTCCTATGAGATATAATTTGGGGATTGGGCTTAAGTAACATTTCTTTTTTGGACGGGAGATTTGATTTTACCGGGAGATGTAATTTTTCTGGGGTTGTTACTTACGTAAATGGGAGTTTGACATTAAGTCTCATTGTAATTAATTATTGAGCAGTAAAGGGGTATTTGCTGTTAAAAGTTGGAGATTTTTACTGATTTTGTGGGTTGTTCAAATATTGGAGTTTGAGAGAACATTTTTTGGGTCTGGGTGTGTTACAAGATTCTTTTTTTTTCCTTGGGCTCATTACGATTTTTTTTCCTTTTTTTTCTTTTTTCTTCTTGTGGGAACATTCGAGTTTGAAATGTGAGTGCAGAATTCTGTGAGTTTGCTGTGATTTCTGGGTTGTGTGTGTGCTGATGTGTGAGTTTGGAGAATTGAGTTGGAGAACTTGATGTTTTTTTTTCTTAGAGAGTTGTGATAATGACTTATGATTTAGTAATCATATTAAAGGGAGTTAATTGGGAGACGTTCAGTTAGTATTTCTGACCTTTTTGAGATCATTGTTTGATAGAAGTAGTATGTCTGGGTTAATTTTCTTAGATTGACCAGTGACTTGACTGACATACTAACACCAAAAGTCGTTCCCGACGCCAGCAAGACGTCCACCAGCCGTGAAGAGAGGTTGCTGCCATGTTGTCCAGGGTGATTACAAGAATTTCCACATGGGTGATCGCGAGAATTCTACAGCGTGTTTTTTGGGGATCTACAGAAGCCGTGAGAAGTCTTCTACGGTGAGGGAGGCATTCCGTCTTCCTACAGCTGCTACAGCCTGCTATAGCCTGTTGCTGTCTGTTCAGCTACTTGCAGACAAGCGAAGAGGGATATTCAAGAATCCAAATGCAGAAAATATGAGAGAAAATGCGTCTTGTGTTATTGGGAGATAAAAGCGTGTAAGACTTTATTTTATAATGCCAGAGACGTGCAGTTTTACTTATATTTTGTTTTAAGCCGGCCAGTGTTTTGTGTTATAAGCAATTTTGCTAGGCGGGGCTAGCATATCAGGTGGCCGAGCTATCTGTAAGGCCTAGGGTTTTTGATTAATAATATATTGTCCATGTGTTCCCTGTGACCTATGGAATGTGGAGAACAGTGTAGAGGTGACGACCTGAGAGTAGCTGATGAATGAGTTTCTGGGGATGGCGTGAGATAAAATGATTAGTTCGACGACAATCAATGCACGACAGTTTTATGAACTCTTCTCAAAGTGCCTTTGTGAAACTGGATGCAGCTAGAACCGTGAGGCGCTAGCGAACTGTGTGTTCGTATGTGCGTGTGCGCCTCTTCTGTTAAATAGGTTCATACCCAAGCCTATGGGAGGATTTTGATAGAGGGCTTCAAAGTCACAGGCCAGATGCCGGGTGGCATTCCGACCGGTGGGGGGAGGGGGGGGGGGGGGTGGGTTGGGGGGGGGGGGGGGGGGGAAGGGGGTGGGGGTGGGGGGGGGGGGAGAGAAAGGGGGGGGGTTTTGGGGGGGCAGTTTTTTTTAATTAATATTGTTTAGTGTCCGGTTGTCTGGGGGGTAAGTGTTGAAGTGCTTTGGCCAAAGGATGGCTTGTTTGATATCTTGTAAGATGTCCATTTTATTAACTTTGTCTTTAAACTTGTGTGTGTACTTACCGGGATGTGTTCTGTATCTTTGAAACAGACGGATCTGGAATGCAGAGGGACAAAGAATTCCCAGAGGGGTGTAGACTTTTTTTGGTGATTAGACATTGTACTGTTTTTTGTGTTAGTCTGTAAGACTGGATTGCTTGATTGATTGATTTATTTATTCTTGTTAATAAACGTTAATGTTATGACGCAACTCTCTCATTTTCATTACCTGTTAGAATGGAGAGAAAGAGGTGGAGAGAGAGAGAGAGGGATTGCCGAGAGAGAGAGAGAGCCGCCTGTGTGTGTAAGGTTGTGTGTGGTTGCCTTCCGTTTCGTGTCACGCTTACCTTATGAATAATGGGGGAAGAATAATCCCCCCAGTTACATATATATATATATATAATATATATATATATATATATATATATATATATATATATATATAATATATATATATTGCTAGGTATTGCCCTTCAAGAAGAGTAACATCATTGTGGACCTCCAATCACAGATGCCATCTTCCGTTTCGAAGAGACATATAACAAAGGTGAAAAGGCATGAACTCATTTCGTGGACGTGAAAGTATTCGGATGGTAATAGCTAATAAATATAAATAATAGAATATTTTCATCTCTCCCTTTCTCCCATTCGTCTTGTGAGTTAGAACTGATCATCGATTTTCCCATCAAAGGCATTAGATATATGTACATCCTGCTTCAACACAGGGAGCCTCTAGAACAGCGGTTCTTAAACTTTTTATTGCCACGCCCTATCTAAGAATTAGTCCATTCCTGCACGCCCCCCTTGCATCTATGAGTAAAACTCCCTCCCAGATTTAAAGGAAAATAAAGAGAGAGAGAGAGAGAGAGAGAGAGAGAGAGAGAGAGAGAGAGAAGAGAAGGGGTTTCGAGGGATAGGGAGGAGGTAGATAATTACAAAACATGTTAAGCCCAACGAATCTAACTAGAGTAGTAAACTATAGGAAACTAACTTTATACGGCGATACTTTTGCATTTTTACAAAAACTTCCTCATATTAGTTCCTCACTCTTGTTACGAGAATAACGAATATGATTAGAGAATTCTTTATTTTTCCCCAATGCTCGCACCTCCCCGTGGAAATTGCTGATGGCCCCCAGTTTAAGAGCCACTGCTCTAGAATATTCCTTTGGGGTCGGCTAACTCCATCACTGATGGATTCGAAGATCCGCCTCAGCAGAGAGGGAAGAGGAAGGGAGAGGAAAGGTTCTTGGAGGAATGAAGAACGTGAGATGGGAACAGAGATGGGGGAGAAGGAAGGATTCTAGATGAAAGGAGGATGAAGGTAGGAGATTTACAAGTTGATAGGGAGGGGAAAGGAAGGGAGAAATGTAGGGAAAGATTTAGGAGTGGGAGTTGGAGTGTGGTGTGAGAGGGAAGATTACCGTGTCACACTCTACCCCAGCAGTTCATCTTTTTTGGCGATATTCGTGATCATCGGACAAGAAATCGGATATTCTTTTAACATTCTGCAGGAGACGTTCAGCGAATCAGTTCGTTAATATTATTATTTTCTCCAATACTTGCCTTTCTATTCATTTGCATCATTCAAAGTTTAGTTCATTGGTTCTTTTGCGTGTAAAGGAGCACTGGCCGTAGGTATACAAGTTATTTTCTTTAAAACCTCGTTGACGAACCCTATGCGAGGTGGAACCCGGGGCTGCTGTCTCCCCTACCTTCACGATCCCATACCTACTCCGTCACCATCTGTCCCGACAAACAGGTTTACAGAAGGAGGGTGGATGTCTCCCCTACCTATCCCACACCACCCAGGGCTGACCAACCGGTCTGCAGTGAGTGGGCGGCTGTGTCATGTCTCCCCTACTGTCACCCGGGGGAGGACAAACGAGATCAGACCTTCTCCGATTTTATTATAAGAGAAGATTCCTAAGTACACACAGCTCAGTTGAAGACCTTATATAGTTATGCTTTCATGTGTGGAATCATATTCCGTCAATATTTCCTAAAGCTGAACAAACGCTTTTTTTTTTTTAAATGTGAAAAAGTGGGCGCTTCATTAAATAGATCATTATTGAATGAGTATTTTCTTTGAATGCTATAAATAAGGATTCTATTTTAAGACCCTTTGAGTCTGTTTTTCCACTCCATTAATTTATTAGTTCACGTAAACATGATTTAACGTTTTCATTTGATGAATTCCACAAATGAATAGAAAATTTCATATATTGAGATAGAAACTCTTTTTATAGATTTGCAATGAAGACCACAACCATACACATTAAAATCACTGTAAAACGTCTGCACTTAAATAACCATTATTTTTAAAACTAGTTAAATTGTGAACTGTTTTCAGTTTTCTATGTCTTTCGTAATGTAATTCATTTGAGAAATTGATAAAACCATAATTTGCTCTTTTTTATTTTCAAATAAATTTGTTCTTTTATGTTCTGGTGTTGACTTCAACCGAAAAAGTAACAATTATTAAAGAAAAGATCATATGAGGTGCAAACAAGCTAAGTATTTTCTAGACAGGAAAATGATTTTATATTACGATCCCAGAACTTGGAATAGTTCGGTAGATGACTTCGTGACCTTGAACTGCATAATTACTCGATATTTGAGGACGGAATCCCTGCACAAAAGCAGTTAATTATATCTAACTTCATGGGGAGTCTTGTGAACGTTTGTTTTCTTCAGAAGACGCCATCTATACAAGAATGACTCCATTCTTCTGCATCTAAGTTTGTAGTCTTTATTCCTTTATTTGGAGTGCAATATATTTAAAATTGTTTTCATTCTTTGCTGCTACAGCATGCATGGTCTGCTACGTTCTGTATAGCAGAAATATTATGAAGCTCATGAAATTTTCACTAAATGTTTGCAAGTACGAGCTTCTCTATGTATTGCTAAGACGTACAGCTATGAAGCCCTTATTAGAATGCCATGGAACTGTAGGAGATATTAGATAAAACTATATTAGCTATGGATGTTCCGCAGATATTCCGTAAGGGGAGCTGAAAGATTTATCCATACTTCTTCACTATCCCCCCACCGGTAACCCTACCCCCTAAAAAATGGTTAAACTCTAATGGATATTCACAGTTTATTGCACCTACTTTTTTTCAGAATTGCTTTACAACACCAAAGCGATTTAACTGTTAAATTTTTGTGTACGTGTGAAAATAGTCACGTAATGCTTTACAATGAACTTAAATCTAACATTTCCTAAAATAATTGTATAGTGGTTACATAAAGTTATTCCTACCTCCTATTAGCACTGCTTGCATAATAACTTCTTTTGCAATCACTAATCCTCAATTGTGCAGGAAAAACTTCTTAGTTAACTGACTTTTAACCTCTCATGGTACAAATATTTTGATATTATTTTCGTCTTGGACGTGAACTGCTGAAAAAAAAGGTTATATCAGAAAACATTCTGTTTCTAAGACTTTTCAGTAAGCAGAGGAATGTTTGGTCATCAAAAAGGCTTGAGATACAATGTATTGCTCTCTCTCTCTCTCGGCTCAAAATAGAAATATTCATGAACTCAATAAAGACAAGTTACAACTTTTCATGAACGTAATAAATTACGGCTCTGTGCTGCACGTGATGTGGTTATGGCATATAGTCTCTCTCACGAAACACTCAACAATTATCCAGATGTTTCTACAAAGTTCAGCCATAATTCTGGAAGCTCACTTGGTAAGAATGTAATAAAATGTGACAACATCTGGACTGCTAATTATATTCTGAAACATTCAGGTAGTGACGCCAGTTTGAAAAGTTTACAGTTTTTGAGAAAAAGTCTTAATCAAAATAGTAAGTGGAAAAGAGATGCCCTACATATACTTATAAAATAACATCTGTTGCTTATTTGGAAATTTAAGGGATGAAACCAAACGGAATTACCAAATACGTTTCTAGAAAATTGTTTTTCAAATGTAAACGAAAATAGGAGAAAATGGGAAAAGAATTATATATCTCCTTGGCGCACAGCATGTCACAGGTCTCAATCTCTGCCAAAATATTAATGGAAAAAAGGCGGCAGAAAAGGTAAGCAAAAAAGAAGGTAAATTGCACAGCATGCCTGGTGCTGCCATCAATGGCGCGAGCGAGCCTCATAGTGCAATGACGATGGTGATGACGTCCGCGGAACGGAAATAACTTAGACACTCCGCAGGTAACACGCTAATGAGAAAGCGCGCGCCCATTATGTGTGCTGTCAGGAGCATAAATTCGTACGGCGGGTGGTGAAATATTGCGGAGGAAAACGCGACAAAATGTGGGGGCTATAAGGAGAGTGATAATCTCATGTATGATAAATCCAGGAAACTAACAAGGATGGAATCAGTGTGTTTAATGGCAGCAAATAACTAACACAAGCGGAGAAAAATATATCTGGTAATTTAATCAGTTCATTAGCGTGAATGTGTGAGAGTGCAAGTCGATGTGTTCTTACCACTTCGCCAATTCCTTTCAAAGTAGTTGAATCTAAGGATAACGCTCCCCAGGATAAAACTTTGTATATGTATGAATGGCATAGCAAGACCATGAACAGAAGAGAGTGGAAGGACGTCTGAGGCCTTTGCCCTGAAGTGGATTAGCAACGGCTGACGATGATGATGATATCATGCTTTATTTTAGAAGATAAAGTACTATAGAAGCTATGAGCATTACTGACCTTAGCAAGTAACTGGTTATACGCTAGCAACGGACCGCATTCGACTCCCGCTTGGTACTAATTCACCGCACACATCAACAGAGCCATATTAGTGTTTAACGAAAACAGGTATATCCCCCATCCCCACACTTCCTTCCGCAGGTGAAACTAGTTAATTGCTGTTAAGGACCGACTCTGTCTCTTTTTCTACACACACACACACACACACACACACACACACACATATATATATATATATATATATATATATATATATATATATATAATATATTATATATATATATATATATAATATATATGTATATATTATATATATATATATAGTATATATTACTTATCTTACTATATATAATATATATTTTTTTTTTTTTTTTGTGTGTGTGTGTGTGTGTGTGTTTCGCTGTGGTTGGTAATTATGGCATCATATAGTGTCATCCCACTATTACCAACAACGATTGTTTTGCCATCACATTTCATTCTCCTTTTTTCTTCACAAAACTGTTTTGCTATGAAAAATAACACCAAACAAGTATATATATTAGTATATTCACTCTGCTGTCACCAATAAATTTTCACAAGAAGTGTAAACGAGTCCAAGTTGGCAACATCAGCTTCATGTATTCCTCCGCCGTGACCGCGCGTTCACTGTTCACACATTTCGAAGCTTGCTTACTCCTTGACGTTTCCCACCTGTGATTCCCGGCGCGTTCGTAAGTGGTTTCGAGAATATCGCGGAAAGTCTAAATTGTTTTACGTGAGTTCGGAATTAAATGAAAGACTGCGGCTTCCCTCGTCGTGAAACTGAGTGTCATTCGCGTTCTGCTGGATACCAGTGGCGTTTTTCAAGTGTCGAAGGTAAGCCTACTTGAAGGTGTTGAATTTAAACAACTAGACCTATGTTGTGTTTCTATCTGCCATGTCTTTATGTGGAATGTATTAAGGGTAGCTATTTAAACTGTGAGATGTTACGGATACGAAGCCTTATGCTAGGTTAAGTTAAAGAAGCTTAGCTTGCGGCTGTAGCCTTGCATTGCACAGTTCATTCAAATGTTTATCAAAGAGTTTAGGCTATAATGTAATGTTTGATTGCTATGTCGCTGCGGCCGGGAACCGTAGATTTGTTTGTTCCGAATTATGTTTAGCCTCCAACTAGAAGGTGGCCGGTAATAAAGTCACAGAAAAAAAGTCACTGGAAAGATCACAATTTGGCTAGGAAAGTCACAGGAAAAAAAGTCTCTGGAAAAAATCACGAAACTGGCTAGGAAAAAGTCACAGGAAAAAGTCACACTAATTTGTGGAGGCCGGTAATAAAGTCACAGGGTAACATTCACATATTTCTTTGGGGGTCATTATCTTGATCATATTTACAGTTTTAACGGTAATCGCCATCTGGCTTATACTAAACACCCCGCCAAGGTGGGTATACATATCGTGTTAAAACCCTTGGGGTTCATTATCCAGGAAAAAAAGTAATTATTTTTTTTCCCTGTGAATTTTTCTCTTAACTTTTACCTGGATACAACTGGCATAGGGGTGCGGTACCCAGTGAGAGGTTTCGGCTTTGGCTGTATCCTTGCATTGTAGTACAATTAGTTGTTTATGAAATGTTTCATACCGCAACATTTATATAGCTGTGTCGTTGCTACCGAGACCCAAGTTAATTTATCAGCTTACGATCCCCACATTTGGATGGCCATTACACACGGCTGATTTCAGACGTAAGTAGAGTACAATCGAAATATTATACGTATCATATATAAACCATTGGTAAAATTATCGGTTATAGTAATTATTATAATAGTTCATTGCTTTTGCACATTCGAGAATATTTAGCTAACCTTAACCAGCAAAAGTTGAAGACCCTATTCTGTTCTTGTCATCCTCAGTGTTGATGACATACGAACGGTATACAAGGCTAACCTAGGCATACACTTTTACCAGCATTGGGTATGGGAACGGTGATTAGAAAGAATGAAAAAATAAAAGTTACAATAAATATGTAATTTTGATTGAAATGGAATGAATGTATGATCGAATCAGTAGTATAGGCCTAGCTTCATGTTTTAGCGGCAATTTTAAATTTTACGGACGTAGATATTACTGTTATATCACGATCAAGTTATTTTAATACTCTTGCAATGTAACTACATGGAGTGAGTTTCAATGTAAGAAAAACTTGGGATTTGAACAGTTTTTGTGTATAGGTCTGTGTGGTCTGTGCTGTACAAATGAGATAAATCAATTAATGAAAGCCCATCGTTCGTTTGTGTTTGATCTTGAGTAAATTTTTTTTAATACAATCTCGTCTTTCGTGTGCTGTGTTAGTGTATTATTATGAATACAATTCGACGAGTTTATGATTTCTAACAGAAGGGGCAAGGTTTCTTTGTCTAAATAAGCATTCAGATACTCATTGGAGAAATAGTTTGATATTCATCACAATAGGCCAACGACATCGGGGTAAAATATAGAGTTTAGGCCAAAGACCGGCCACGTGGCCATCATTTGACTATCGCTTGACCGACACAGACAAAATTTGGCAAATGCCCCTCTTTTGACTTAATGAGGTAGATTTCAAACCCGGATCCTAGCCCCCTTCCCCATCCACCACCCACGTGTTCCCTTTTTAACCTATATGGTAAACGGATAAACGCTTGACCGATCTAGACCAAATTCGATAACTGGGCAGGTTTGTACCTGTACCTCCTTTCTCTTCCCCTTCCCCAATCCCTTTATAATTGCGGTAAATAAACTTTACAGGTTTATCACACCACATTTCATGTACCTACTTGATACCATGGGAATGTTTTATTGAAAATGTTCTTTCCAGTGATTAATAGTCCTGTATCAAGGTTTGTGTTTATGTATGGTGGGGGTATATTTAGGTTTAGTAGGAGTGTGTGTTTAGGTCGGGATGTGTTTAGGTTTAGAAGTGAGTGCGTTTAGGTGGGGATGTGTTTAGTGTGTTTAGGTTTAGAAGTGAGTGTGTTTAGGTGGGGATGTGTTTAGGTTTAGAAGTGTGTGTGTTTAGGTGGGGATGTGTTTAGTGTGTTTAGGTTTAGAAGTGAGTGTGTATAGGTGGGGATGTGTTTAGGTTTAGAAGTGAGTGTGTTTAAGTGGGGATGTGTTTAGGTTTAGAAGTGAGTGTGTTTAGGTATGGCGGTGGTGTGTGTAGGTTCAGCAGAAGTGTGTGTTTAGGTGGGGATGTGTTTAGGTTTAGAAGTGAGTGTGTTTAGGTTTAGTGGGGGCGTGCTTGGCTATAGTGGGGGTGTTCCAGTTAAGTGGGGCGTTGTTTAGCTTTAGTCGCGGGTAAATGTGACCGTCTCCACAGTAATATCTGGATAAAGTGGGTAATCACCTTACTAATACCTGGATAAACGGGACAGTCAGCACAGTAATCGTAGGTCAAATGGGACAGTCAGCACAGTAATCCTAGGATGAAAGGGACAGTCAGCACAGTAATCGTAGGATAAATGGGACAGTCAGTTCAGTAATCCTAGGACAAATGGGACAGTCAGCTCAGTAATCCTAGGACAAATGGGACAGTCAGCACAGTAATCCTAGGACAAATGGGACAGTCAGCACAGTAATCATAGGACAAATGGGACAGTCAGCACAGTAATCCTAGGATAAAAGGGACAAACAGTAATACCTTGATAAATGGGATAATCACCACCATGGGTCACCACAATAATACCACCTGGATGAAAGGACAGGTAGAACAGTAAGGTCAATGAATGGAACAGCCACCACAGGAATACCTGGATAAAAGGGACATTCAGCACAGTAATACACGGAAAAAAAGGGACAGACAGAACATTAATGCCTCGATAAATGGGAGCTTAATACATTGGGGACCGTCACCACAGTAATGAACGGATAAAATGGACAATCACCACAGTAATATTCCTCGATAAAAGCGACAGGCAGCACAGTAATACATGGATTAATCGTAAAGTCACTACAGTAATACGTGGATAAAGGGACAGTCACCACTATAATATCTGGATAAAATGTACAGTCAGCAGAGTAATACAAGAGTAAAAGGGACAGTCAAAACAGTAATACCTGGATAAATGGGACAGTCAGATGAGTAATAATTGGGTTGATGCGACAGTCACCTGGGATAAGAGGGACAGAACATAATTTGTATAAATGGGAAAGTCAGCAGAGTAAATAATGTAGGCTGTGATACAAATAAATTT